>NW_027332952.1:0-32935 GCF_002575655.3 Aegilops tauschii subsp. strangulata
CTAATGGCGCACAACCCCCAACTTGGCCCATTCCACCGAATGCACACCCCCCCCCCCCGTGGACTGCCTTTTCAGTTAAAAAAATAAAAGAAAATGATGGAAATGTCAAAAAAATAAAATAAAATAAGTTTCCCATGTGATATGTGGTCTAGTTGTTGGGAAAATTAACAAATATGAATTTCGACTTTATTTGCAAAATCTCTCTGGAATTTCTTAAAATGGGCATAACTTTTGCATACGAACTCGGAATGAAAAAGTTTTTTATATGAAAAATCATCTACTCGAAAAGTTACATCCGAATTCAACTGGGGGAACCCCGTTGAAGATTTTTAGAATCCCCAAACCCTAAACCCTAAACAGTGAGTAATAGTCCCGCAGTTTTGGCCGATTCCGGCCCGTTTCGTGGACTATTACTCACTGTTTTGGGGTCCCGGAGTGATTTCCATGATTGATGAACCCCGGGATGCGTTTACGTGTTGGTCATGAACACTCGCACCTATTGTCGATTCTGCCTCGTTTCATGGACTATTACTCACCGTTTTGGGGTCTCGAAGTGTTTTCCATAGTTCTTGAACCCCAAGGTGCAATTACATGTCGGTCATCAACACTCACAGTTTTGACCGATTCTGGCCCGTTTTGTGGACTATTACTCACTGTTTTGGGGTCCCGGAGTGATTTCCACGATTGACGAACCCCGGGGTGCGTTTACGTGTCGGTCATAAACACTCGCTGTTTTGGCTGGCCCATTCTGGCCCGTTTCGAGGACTATTACTCACTGTTTTGGGGCCCCGGAGTGATTTCCACGATTGACGAACCCCGAGGTGCGTTTAGTTATCGGTCATAAACACCCGCAGTTTTAGCCATTTCTGGCCCGTATCATGGACTATTACACCCAAAGATTTGCCGTAGTAGAGATCCGCATTATGCTAAGCAAACAGTGCTTTATTTGGCATATTTCATGACTTTAGAGACAATTACTCGATTGACGTCATTCATTATGTCATAAAAAATAGTCATTATTATTTTTCAACACAAATCTAATGACATCAATTTATGCTCTAGAAAATTGTCTGAATAAAAAAAATTGCCGAGCGCTTGTTCCAATGAAACAAAATGCACCTAATTTCAATTGGATTGAGTATATCACAAGCACCACAAGCGACTGGGCAGTAGTTGACATGGAATGATAACGAAGAACAGAAGCAGAATATCAGCCCTTGATTATTTGTATTAACACCAAATGACAACACTTAAAACAAGAATCGATATATTCAAAGTGTTCACGTTACTACTTGGCTCACACTTGAAATTGCTCTAGCTAATCTCCTAGCAAGGCCCAAGAACCAAGCACAAAATTAAACTCAGGTCCTAACAAGTTCCAGATATGGATGCACTGTATCTAGTGCGATTTGACATACTCCTGCACTATGTTAAGGCCTTCAGATTCTTCGCCATAGTTTCCAAATGAAGCAGCCAAAAATCAGTTTTTGCCTATTATAGGCCACAGTAGTTGCTTGTAGTGGTACAGTAGGAAATCAATAATTACCTTGACGACAACACAGACAGACCTTGTTTGCGAGCTATGTCAGTGAGCTTATTCACATTCCAAGCCTTGTCTCGGTAACCAAGATGGTGAAGTTCAGGATTTGTTTGGCCAAAATCCTTGAATGCATCTATTACTGAATCTATTTAGGATAGTAATGATCATCTCCTCCAGTGATGCATTAGGTTTATACTCCTCATCAAGTTGCCCTGAAGCTCCGGGTGTGGTGTCAACTACTAATGGCGCACAACCCCCAACTTGGCCCATTCCACCGAATGCACCCCCCCCCGTGGACTGCCTTTTCAGTTAAAAAAAATAAAAGAAAATGATGGAAATGTCAAAAAAATAAAATAAAATAAGTTTCCCATGTGATATGTGGTCTAGTTGTTGGGAAAATTAACAAATATGAATTTCGACTTTATTTGCAAAATCTCTCTGGAATTTCTTAAAATGGGCATAACTTTTGCATACGAACTCGGATGAAAAAGTTTTTTATATGAAAAATCATCTACTCGAAAAGTTACATCCGAATTCAACTGGGGGAACCCCGTTGAAGATTTTTAGAATCCCCAAACCCTAAACAGTGAGTAATAGTCCCGCAGTTTTGGCCGATTCCGGCCCGTTTCGTGGACTATTACTCACTGTTTTGGGGTCCCGGAGTGATTTCCATGATTGATGAACCCCGGGATGCGTTTACGTGTTGGTCATGAACACTCGCACCTATTGTCGATTCTGCCTCGTTTCATGGACTATTTCTCACCGTTTTGGGGTCTCGAAGTGTTTTCCATAGTTCTTGAACCCCAAGGTGCAGTTACATGTCGGTCATCAACACTCACAGTTTTGACCGATTCTGGCCCGTTTTGTGGACTATTACTCACTGTTTTGGGGTCCCGGAGTGATTTCCACGATTGACGAACCCCGGGGTGCGTTTACGTGTCGGTCATAAACACTCGCTGTTTTGGCTGGCCCATTCTGGCCCGTTTCGAGGACTATTACTCACTGTTTTGGGGCCCCGGAGTGATTCCACGATTGACGAACCCCGAGGTGCGTTTAGTTATCGGTCATAAACACCCGCAGTTTTAGCCATTTCTGGCCCGTATCATGGACTATTACACCCAAAGATTTGCCGTAGTAGAGATCCGCATTATGCTAAGCAAACAGTGGTTTATTTGGCATATTTCATGACTTTACAGACAATTACTCGATTGACGTCATTCATTATGTCATAAAAAATAGTCATTATTATTTTTCAACACAAATCTAATGACATCAATTTTATGCTCTAGAAAATTGTCTGAATAAAAAAAATTGCCGAGCGCTTGTTCCAATGAAACAAAATGCACCTAATTTCAATTGGATTGAGTATATCACAAGCACCACAAGCGACTGGGCAGTAGTTGACATGGAATGATAACGAAGAACAGAAGCAGAATATCAGCCCTTGATTATTTGTATTAACACCAAATGACAACACTTAAAACAAGAATCGATATATTCAAAGTGTTCACGTTACTACTTGGCTCACACTTGAAAATTGCTCTAGCTAATCTCCTAGCAAGGCCCAAGAACCAAGCACAAAATTAAACTCAGGTCCTAACAAGTTCCAGATACGGATGCACTGTATCTAGTGCGATTTGACATACTCCTGCACTATGTTAAGGCCTTCAGATTCTTCGCCATAGTTTCCAAATGAAGCAGCCAAAAATCAGTTTTTGCCTGTTATAGGCCACAGTAGTTGCTTGTAGTGGTACAGTAGGAAATCAATAATTACCTTGACGACAACACAGACAGACCTTGTTTGCGAGCTATGTCAGCGAGCTTATTCAGATTCCAAGCCTTGTCTCGGTAACCAAGATGGTGAAGTTGAGGATTTGTTTGGCCAAAATCCTTGAATGCATCTATTACTGAATCTATTCAGGATAGTAATGATCATCTCCTCCAATGATGCATTAGGTTTATACTCCTCATCAAGTTGCCCTGAAGCTCCGGGTGTGGTGTCAACTACTAATGGCGCACGGTTGGGGTGGTGCGCCATTAGTAGTTGAACTACTAATGGCGCACCACCCCCAACTTGGCCCATTCCACTGAATGCACCCCCCCCCCCCGTGGACTGCCTTTTCAGTAAAAAAAATAAAAGAAAATGATGGAAATGTCAAAAAAATAAAAGAAAATAAGTTTCCCATGTGATATGTGGTCTAGTTGTTGGGAAAATTAACAAATATGAATTTCGACTTTATTTGCAAAATCTCTCTGGAATTTCTTAAAATGGGCATAACTTTTGCATACGAACTCGAATGAAAAAGTTTTTATATGAAAATCATCTACTCGAAAAGTTACATCCGAATTCAACTGGGGGAACCCCGTTGAAGATTTTTAGAATCCCCAAACCCTAAACCCTAAACCCTAAACCCAAACCCTGAACCCTAAACCCTAAATAGTGAGTAATAGTCCCGCAGTTTTGGCCGATTCCGGCCCGTTTCGTGGACTATTACTCACTGTTTTGGGGTCCCGGAGTGATTTCCACGATTGGCGAACCCCTGGGGTGCGATTACGTGTCGGTCATCAACACCCGCAGTTTTGGCCGATTCCGGCCCGTTTCGTGGACTATTACTCACTGTTTTGGGGTCCCGGAGTGATTTCCATGATTGATGAACCCCGGGATGCGTTTACGTGTTGGTCATGAACACTCGCACCTATTGCCGATTCTGCCTCGTTTCGTGGACTATTACTCACCGTTTTGGGGTCCCGAAGTGATTTCCATAGTTCTTGAACCCCAAGGTGCAATTACATGTCGGTCATCAACACTCACAGTTTTGACCGATTCTGGCCCGTTTTGTGGACTATTACTCACTGTTTCTGGGTCCCGGAGTGATTTCCACGATTGACGAACCCCGGGGTGCGTTTACGTGTCGGTCATAAACACTTGCTGTTTTGGCTGGCCCATTCTGGCCCGTTTCGTGGACTATTACTCACTGTTTTGGGGCCCCGGAGAGATTTCCACGATTGACGAACCCCGAGGTGCGTTTAGTTATCGGTCGTAAACACCCGCAGTTTTAGCCGTTTCTGGCCCGTATCATGGACTATTACACCCAAAGATTTGCCATAGTAGAGATACGTATTATGCTAAGCAAACAGTGCTTTATTTGGCATATTTCATGACTTTACAGACAATTACTCGATTGACGTCATTCATTATGTCATAAAAAATAGTCATTATTATTTTTCAACAGAAATCTAATGACATCAATTTTATGCTCTAGAAAATTGTCTGAATAAAAAAAATTGCCGAGCGCTTGTTCCAATGAAACAAAATGCACCTAATTTCAATTGGATTGAGTATATCACAAGCACCACAAGCGACTGGGCAGTAGTTGACATGGAATGATAACGAAGAACAGAAGCAGAATATCAGCCCTTGATTATTTGTATTAACACCAAATGACAACACTTAAAACAAGAATCGATATATTCAAAGTGTTCACATTACTACTTGGCTCACACTTGAAAATTGCTCTAGCTAATCTCCTAGCAAGGCCCAAGAACCAAGCACAAAATTAAACTCAGGTCCTAAGAAGTTCCAGATACGGATGCACTGTATCTAGTGCGATTTGACATACTCCTGCACTATGTTAAGGCCTTCAGATTCTTCGCCATAGTTTCCAAATGAAGCAGCCAAAAATCAGTTTTTGCCTATTATAGGCCACAGTAGTTGCTTGTAGTGGTACAGTAGGAAATCAATAATTACCTTGACGACAACACAGACAGACCTTGTTTGCGAGCTATGTCAGCGAGCTTATTCACATTCCAAGCCTTGTCTCGGTAACCAAGATGGTGAAGTTGAGGATTTGTTTGGCCAAAATCCTTGAATGCATCTATTACTGAATCTATTCAGGATAGTAATGATCATCTCCTCCAATGATGCATTAGGTTTATACTCCTCATCAAGTTGCCCTGAAGCTCCGGGTGTGGTGTCAACTACTAATGGCGCACGGTTGGGGTGGTGCGCCATTAGTAGTTGAACTACTAATGGCGCACCACCCCCAACTTGGCCCATTCCACCGAATGCACCCCCCCCCCCCCCGTGGACTGCCTTTTCAGTTAAAAAAATAAAAGAAAATGATGGAAATGTCAATAAAATAAAATAAAATAAGTTTCCCATGTGATATGTGGTCTAGTTGTTGGGAAAATTAACAAATATGAATTTCGACTTTATTTGCAAAATCTCTCTGGAATTTCTTAAAATGGGCATAACTTTTGCATACGAACTCGGATGAAAAAGTTTTTTAATATGAAAATCATCTACTCGAAAAGTTACATCCGAATTCAACTGGGGGAACCCCGTTGAAGATTTTTAGAATCCCCAAACCCTAAACCCTAAACCCTAAACCCAAACCCTAAACCCTAAACCCTAAACAGTGAGTAATAGTCCCGCAGTTTTGGCCGATTCCGGCCCGTTTCGTGGACTATTACTCACTGTTTTGGGGTCCCGGAGTGATTTCCACGATTGACGAACCCCGGGGTGCGATTACATGTCGGTCATCAACACCCGCTGTTTTGGCCGATTCCGGCCCGTTTCGTGGACTATTACTCACTGTTTTGGGGTCCCGGAGTGATTTCCACGATTGATGAACCCCGGGATGCGTTTACGTGTTGGTCATGAACACTCGCACCTATTGCCGATTCTGCCTCGTTTCGTGGACTATTACTCACCGTTTTGGGGTCCCGAAGTGATTTCCATAGTTCTTGAACCCCAAGGTGCAATTACATGTCGGTCATCAACACTCACAGTTTTGACCGATTCTGGCCCGTTTTGTGGACTATTACTCACTGTTTTGGGGTCCCGGAGTGATTTCCACGATTGACGAACCCCGGGGTGCGTTTACGTGTCGGTCATAAACACTCGCTGTTTTGGCTGGCCCATTCTGGCCCGTTTCGTGGACTATTACTCACTGTTTTGGGGCCCCGGAGTGATTTCCACGATTGACGAACCCCGAGGTGCATTTAGTTATCAGTCATAAACACCCGCAGTTTTAGCCGTTTCTGGCCCGTATCATGGACTATTACACCCAAAGATTTGCCGTAGTAGAGATCCGTAGTATGCTAAGCAAACAGTGCTTTATTTGGCATATTTCATGACTTTACAGACAATTACTCGATTGACGTCATTCATTATGTCATAAAAAATAGTCATTATTATTTTTCAACACAAATCTAATGACATCAATTTTATGCTCTAGAAAATTGTCTGAATAAAAAAAATTGCCGAGCGCTTGTTCCAATGAAACAAAATGCACCTAATTTCAATTGGATTGAGTATATCACAAGCACCACAAGCGACTGGGCAGTAGTTGACATGGAATGATAACGAAGAACAGAAGCAGAATATCAGCCCTTGATTATTTGTATTAACACCAAATGACAACACTTAAAACAAGAATCGATATATTCAAAGTGTTCACATTACTACTTGGCTCACACTTGAAAATTGCTCTAGCTAATCTCCTAGCAAGGCCCAAGAACCAAGCACAAAATTAAACTCAGGTCTTAACAAGTTCCAGATACGGATGCACTGTATCTAGTGTGATTTGACATACTCCTACACTATGTTAAGGCCTTCAGATTCTTCGCCATAGTTTCCAAATGAAGCAGCCAAAAATCAGTTTTTGCCTATTATAGGCCACAGTAGTTGCTTGTAGTGGTACAGTAGGAAATCAATAATTACCTTGACGACAACATAGACAGACCTTGTTTGCGAGCTATGTCAGCGAGCTTATTCACATTCCAAGCCTTGTCTCGGTAACCAAGATGGTGAAGTTGAGGATTTGTTTGGCCAAAATCCTTGAATGCATCTATTACTGAATCTATTCAGGATAGTAATGATCATCTCCTCAAGTGATGCATTAGGTTTATACTCCTCATCAAGTTGCCCTGAAGCTCCGGGTGTGGTGTCAACTACTAATGGCGCACGGTTGGGGTGGTGCGCCATTAGTAGTTCACCCCCAACTTGGCCCATTCCACCGAATGCACCCCCCCCCCCCGTGGACTGCCTTTTCAGTTAAAAAAATAAAAGAAAATGATGGAAATGTCAAAAAAATAAAATAAAATAAGTTTCCCATGTGATATGTGGTCTAGTTGTTGGGAAAATTAACAAATATGAATTTCGACTGTATTTACAAAATCTCTCTGGAATTTCTTAACATGGGCATAACTTTTGCATACGAACTCGGATGAAAAAGTTTTTTATATGAAAATCATCTACTCGAAAAGTTACATCCGAATTCAACTGGGGGAACCCCGTTGAAGATTTTTAGAATCCCCAAACCCTAAACCCTAAACCCTAAACCCAAACCCTGAACCCTAAACCCTAAACAGTGAGTAATAGTCCCGCAGTTTTGGCCGATTCCGGCCCGTTTCGTGGACTATTGCTCACTGTTTTGGGGTCCCGGAGTGATTTTCACGATTGACGAACCCTGGGGTGCGATTACGTGTCGGTCATCAACACCCGCAGTTTTGGCCGATTCCGGCCCGTTTCGTGGACTATTACTCACTGTTTTGGGGTCCCGGAGTGATTTCCATGATTGATGAACCCCGGGATGCGTTTACGTGTTGGTCATGAACACTCGCACCTATTGCCGATTCTGCCTCGTTTCGTGGACTATTACTCACCGTTTTGGGGTCCCGAAGTGATTTCCATAGTTCTTGAACCCCAAGGTGCAATTACATGTCGGTCATCAACACTCACAGTTTTGACCGATTCTGGCCCGTTTTGTGGACTATTACTCACTGTTTCTGGGTCCCGGAGTGATTTCCACGATTGACGAACCCCGGGGTGCGTTTACGTGTCGGTCATAAACACTTGCTGTTTTGGCTGGCCCATTCTGGCCCGTTTCGTGGACTATTACTCACTGTTTTGGGCCCCCGGAGAGATTTCCACGATTGACGAACCCCGAGGTGCGTTTAGTTATCGGTCGTAAACACCCGCAGTTTTAGCCGTTTCTGGCCCGTATCATGGACTATTACACCCAAAGATTTGCCATAGTAGAGATACGTATTATGCTAAGCAAACAGTGCTTTATTTGGCATATTTCATGACTTTACAGACAATTACTCGATTGACGTCATTCATTATGTCATAAAAAATAGTCATTATTATTTTTCAACAGAAATCTAATGACATCAATTTTATGCTCTAGAAAATTGTCTGAATAAAAAAAATTGCCGAGCGCTTGTTCCAATGAAACAAAATGCACCTAATTTCAATTGGATTGAGTATATCACAAGCACCACAAGCGACTGGGCAGTAGTTGACATGGAATGATAACGAAGAACAGAAGCAGAATATCAGCCCTTGATTATTTGTATTAACACCAAATGACAACACTTAAAACAAGAATCGATATATTCAAAGTGTTCACATTACTACTTGGCTCACACTTGAAAATTGCTCTAGCTAATCTCCTAGCAAGGCCCAAGAACCAAGCACAAAATTAAACTCAGGTCTTAACAAGTTCCAGATACGGATGCACTGTATCTAGTGTGATTTGACATACTCCTACACTATGTTAAGGCCTTCAGATTCTTCGCCATAGTTTCCAAATGAAGCAGCCAAAAATCAGTTTTTGCCTATTATAGGCCACAGTAGTTGCTTGTAGTGGTACAGTAGGAAATCAATAATTACCTTGACGACAACACAGACAGACCTTGTTTGCGAGCTATGTCAGCGAGCTTATTCACATTCCAAGCCTTGTCTCGGTAACCAAGATGGTGAAGTTGAGGATTCGTTTGGCCAAAATCCTTGAATGCATCTATTACTGAATCTATTCAGGATAGTAATGATCATCTCCTCCAGTGATGCATTAGGTTTATACTCCTCATCAAGTTGCCCTGAAGCTCCGGGTGTGGTGTCAACTACTAATGGCGCACGGTTGGGGTGGTGCGCCATTAGTAGTTGAACTACTAATGGCGCACCACCCACAACTTGGCCCATTCCACCGAATGCACCCCCCCCCCCCGTGGACTGCCTTTTCAGTTAAAAAAAAGAAAATGATGGAAATGTCAAAAAAATAAAATAAAATAAGTTTCCCATGTGATATGTGGTCTAGTTGTTGGGAAAATTAACAAATATGAATTTCGACTGTATTTGCGAAATCTCTCTGGAATTTCTTAAAATGGGCATAACTTTTGCATACGAACTCGGATGAAAAAGTTTTTTATATGAAAATCATCTACTCGAAAAGTTACATCCGAATTCAACTGGGGGAACCCCATTGAAGATTTTTAGAATCCCCAAACCCTAAACCCTAAACCCTAAACCCAAACCTGAACCCTAAACCCTAAACAGTGAGTAATAGTCCCGTAGTTTTGGCCGATTCTGGCCTGTTTCGTGGACTATTACTCACTGTTTTGGGGTCCCGGAGTGATTTCCACGATTGACGAACCCCGGGGGTGCGATTACGTGTCGGTCATCAACACCCGCAGTTTTGGCCGATTCCGGCCCGTTTCGTGGACTATTACTCACTGTTTTGGGGTCCCGGAGTGATTTCCATGATTGATGAACCCCGGGATGCGTTTACGTGTTGGTCATGAACACTCGCACCTATTGCCGATTCTGCCTCGTTTCGTGGACTATTACTCACCGTTTTGGGGTCCCGAAGTGATTTCCATAGTTCTTGAACCCCAAGGTGCAATTACATGTCGGTCATCAACACTCACAGTTTTGACCGATTCTGGCCCGTTTTGTGGACTATTACTCACTGTTTCTGGGTCCCGGAGTGATTTCCACGATTGACGAACCCCGGGGTGCGTTTACGTGTCGGTCACAAACACTTGCTGTTTTGGCTGGGCCATTCTGGCCTGTTTCGTGGACTATTACTCACTGTTTTGGGGCCCCGGAGAGATTTCCACGATTGACGAACCCCGAGGTGCGTTTAGTTATCGGTCGTAAACACCCGCAGTTTTAGCCGTTTCTGGCCCGTATCATGGACTATTACACCCAAAGATTTGCCGTAGTAGAGATACGTATTATGCTAAGCAAACAGTGCTTTATTTGGCATATTTCATGACTTTACAGACAATTACTCGATTGACTTCACTCATTATGTCATAAAAAATAGTCATTATTATTTTTCAACAGAAATCTAATGACATCAATTTTATGCTCTAGAAAATTGTCTGAATAAAAAAAATTGCCGAGCGCTTGTTCCAATGAAACAAAATGCACCTAATTTCAATTGGATTGAGTATATCACAAGCACCACAAGCGACTGGGCAGTAGTTGACATGGAATGATAACGAAGAACAGAAGCAGAATATCAGCCCTTGATTATTTGTATTAACACCAAATGACAACACTTAAAACAAGAATCGATATATTCAAAGTGTTCACATTACTACTTGGCTCACACTTGAAAATTGCTCTAGCTAATCTCCTAGCAAGGCCCAAGAACCAAGCACAAAATTAAACTCAGGTCTTAACAAGTTCCAGATACAGATGCACTGTATCTAGTGCGATTTGACATACTCCTGCACTATGTTAAGGCCTTCAGATTCTTCGCCATAGTTTCCAAATGAAGCAGCCAAAAATCAGTTTTTGCCTATTATAGGCCACAGTAGTTGCTTGTAGTGGTACAGTAGGAAATCAATAATTACCTTGACGACAACACAGACAGACCTTGTTTGCAAGCTATGTCAGCGAGCTTATTCACATTCCAAGCCTTGTCTCGGTAACCAAGATGGTGAAGTTGAGGATTTGTTTGGCCAAAATCCTTGAATGCATCTATTACTGAACCTATTCAGGATAGTAATGATCATCTCCTTCAGTGATGCATTAGGTTTATACTCCTCATCAAGTTGCCCTGAAGCTCCGGGTGTGGTGTCAACTACTAATGGCGCACGGTTGGGGTGGTGCGCCATTAGTAGTTGAATGCACCACCGCCAACTTGGCCCATTCCACGGAATGCACCCCCCCACCCCCCGTGGACTGCCTTTTCAGTTAAAAAAATAAAAGAAAATGATGGAAATGTCAAAAAAAATAAAAAAAATAAGTTTCCCATGTGATATGTGGTCTAGTTGTTGGGAAAATTAACAAATATGAATTTCGACTTTATTTGCAAAATCTCTCTGGAATTTCTTAAAATGGGCATAACTTTTGCATACGAACTCGGATGAAAAAGTTTTTTATATGAAAAAATCATCTACTTGAAAAGTTACATCCGAATTCAACTGGGGGAACCCCGTTGAAGATTTTCAGAATCCCCAAACCCTAAACCCTAAACCCTAAACCCAAACCCTAAACCCTAAACCCTAAACAGTGAGTAATAGTCCCGCAGTTTTGGCCGATTCCGGCCCGTTTCGTGGACTATTACTCACTGTTTTGGGGTCCCGGAGTGATTTCCACGATTGACGAACCCCGGGGTGCGTTTACGTGTTGGTCATGAACACTCGCACCTATTGCCGATTCTGCCTCGTTTCATGGACTATTACTCACCGTTTTGGGGTCCCAAAGTGATTTCCATAGTTCTTGAACCCCAAGGTGCAATTACATGTCGGTCATCAACACTCACAGTTTTGACCGATTCTGGCCCGTTTTGTGGACTATTACTCACTGTTTTGGGGTCCCGGAGAGATTTCCACGATTGACGAACCCCGGGGTGCGTTTACGTGTCGGTCATAAACACTCGCTGTTTTGGCTGGCCCATTCTGGCCCGTTTCGTGGACTATTACTCACTGTTTTGGGGCCCCGGAGTGATTTCCACGATTGACGAACCCCGAGGTGCGTTTAGTTATCGGTCATAAACACCCGCAGTTTTAGCCGTTTCTGGCCCGTATCATGGACTATTACACCCAAAGATTTGCCGTAGTAGAGATCCGCATTATGCTAAGCAAACAGTGCTTTATTTGGCATATTTCATGACTTTACAGACAATTACTCGATTGACGTCATTCATTATGTCATAAAAAATAGTCATTATTATTTTTCAACACAAATCTAATGACATCAATTTTATGCTGTAGAAAATTGTCTGAATAAAAAAAAATGCCGAGCGCTTGTTCCAATGAAACAAAATGCACCTAATTTCAATTGGATTGAGTATATCACAAGCACCACAAGCGACTGGGCAGTAGTTGACATGGTATTATAACGAAGAACAGAAGCAGAATATCAGCCCTTGATTATTTGTATTAACACCAAATGACAACACTTAAAACAAGAATCGATATATTCAAAGTGTTCACATTACTACTTGGCTCACACTTGAAAATTGCTCTAGCTAATCTCCTAGCAAGGCCCAAGAACCAAGCACAAAATTAAACTCAGGTCCTAACAAGTTCCAGATACGGATGCACTGTATCTAGTGCGATTTGACATACTCCTGCACTATGTTAAGGCCTTCAGATTCTTCGCCATAGTTTCCAAATGAAGCAGCCAAAAATCAGTTTTTGCCTATTATAGGCCACAGTAGTTGCTTGTAGTGGTACAGTAGGAAATCAATAATTACCTTGACGACAACACAGACAGACCTTGTTTGCGAGCTATGTCAGCGAGCTTATTCACATTCCAAGCCTTGTCTCGGTAACCAAGATGGTGAAGTTGAGGATTTGTTTGGCCAAAATCCTTGAATGCATCTATTACTGAATCTATTCAGGATAGTAATGATCATCTCCTCCAGTGATGCATTAGGTTTATACTCCTCATCAAGTTGCCCTGAAGCTCCGGGGGTGGTGTCAACTACTAATGGCGCACGGTTGGGGTGGTGCGCCATTAGTAGTTGAACTACTAATGGTGCACCACCCCCAACTTGGCCCATTCCATCGAATGCACCCCCCTGGACTGCCTTTTCAGTTAAAAAAATAAAAGAAAATGATGGAAATGTCAATAAAATAAAATAAAATAACTTTCCCATGTGATATGTGGTCTAGTTGTTGGGAAAATTAACAAATATGAATTTCGACTTTATTCGCAAAATCTCTCTGGAATTTCTTAAAATGGGCATAACTTTTGCATACGAACTCGGATGAAAAAGTTTTTTATATGAAAATCATCTACTCGAAAAGTTACATCCGAATTCAACTGGGGGAACCCCGTTGAAGATTTTTAGAATCCCCAAACCCTAAACCCTAAACCCAAACCCTAAACCCTAAACCCTAAACAGTGAGTAATAGTCCCGCAGTTTTGGCCGATTCCGGCCCGTTTCGTGGACTATTACTCACTGTTTTTGGGTCCCGGAGTGATTTCCACGATTGACGAACCCCGGGGGTGCGATTACGTGTCGGTCATCAACACCCGCAGTTTTGGCCGATTCCGGCCCGTTTCGTGGACTATTACTCACTGTTTTGGGGTCCCGGAGTGATTTCCATGATTGATAAACCCCGGGATGCGTTTACGTGTTGGTCATGAACACTCGCACCTATTGCCGATTCTGCCTCGTTTCGTGGACTATTACTCACCGTTTTGGGGTCCCGGAGTGATTTCCATAGTTCTTGAACCCCAAGGTGCAATTACATGTCGGTCATCAACACTCACAGTTTTGACCGATTCTGGCCCGTTTTGTGGACTATTACTCACTGTTTTGGGGTCCCGGAGTGATTTCCACGATTGACGAACCCCGGGGTGCGTTTACGTGTCGGTCATAAACACTCGCTGTTTTGGCTGACCCATTCTGGCCCGTTTCGTGGACTATTACTCACTGTTTTGGGGCCCCGGAGTGATTTCCACGATTGACGAACCCCGAGGTGCGTTTAGTTATCAGTCGTAAACACCCGCAGTTTTAGCCGTTTCTGGCCCGTATCATGGACTATTACACCCAAAGATTTGCCGTAGTAGAGATCCGTAGTATGCTAAGCAAACAGTGCTTTATTTGGCATATTTCATGACTTTACAGATAATTACTCGATTGACGTCATTCATTATGTCATAAAAAATAGTCATTATTATTTTTCAACAGAAATCTAATGACATCAATTTTATGCTCTAGAAAATTGTCTGAATAAAAAAAATTGCCGAGCGCTTGTTCCAATGAAACAAAATGCACCTAATTTCAATTGGATTGAGTATATCACAAGCACCACAAGCGACTGGGCAGTAGTTGACATGGTATTATAACGAAGAACAGAAGCAGAATATCAGCCCTTGATTATTTGTATTAACACCAAATGACAACACTTAAAACAAGAATCGATATATTCAAAGTGTTCACATTACTACTTGGCTCACACTTGAAAATTGCTCTAGCTAATCTCCTAGCAAGGCCCAAGAACCAAGCACAAAATTAAACTCAGGTCCTAACAAGTTCCAGATACGGATGCACTGTATCTAGTGCGATTTGACATACTCCTGCACTATGTTAAGGCCTTCAGATTCTTCGCCATAGTTTCCAAATGAAGCAGCCAAAAATCAGTTTTTGCCTATTATAGGCCACAGTAGTTGCTTGTAGTGGTACAGTAGGAAATCAATAATTACCTTGACGACAACACAGACAGACCTTGTTTGCGAGCTATGTCAGCGAGCTTATTCACATTCCAAGCCTTGTCTCGGTAACCAAGATGGTGAAGTTGAGGATTTGTTTGGCCAAAATCCTTGAATGCATCTATTACTGAATCTATTCAGGATAGTAATGATCATCTCCTCCAGTGATGCATTAGGTTTATACTCCTCATCAAGTTGCCCTGAAGCTCCGGGGGTGGTGTCAACTACTAATGGCGCACGGTTGGGGTGGTGCGCCATTAGTAGTTGAACTACTAATGGTGCACCACCCCCAACTTGGCCCATTCCATCGAATGCACCCCCCTGGACTGCCTTTTCAGTTAAAAAAATAAAAGAAAATGATGGAAATGTCAATAAAATAAAATAAAATAACTTTCCCATGTGATATGTGGTCTAGTTGTTGGGAAAATTAACAAATATGAATTTCGACTTTATTCGCAAAATCTCTCTGGAATTTCTTAAAATGGGCATAACTTTTGCATACAAACTCGGATGAAAAAGTTTTTTATATGAAAATCATCTACTCGAAAAGTTACATCCGAATTCAACTGGGGGAACCCCGTTGAAGATTTTTAGAATCCCCAAACCCTAAACCCTAAACCCAAACCCTAAACCCTAAACCCTAAACAGTGAGTAATAGTCCCGCAGTTTTGGCCGATTCCGGCCCGTTTCGTGGACTATTACTCACTGTTTTTGGGTCCCGGAGTGATTTCCACGATTGACGAACCCCGGGGGTGCGATTACGTGTCGGTCATCAACACCCGCAGTTTTGGCCGATTCCGGCCCGTTTCGTGGACTATTACTCACTGTTTTGGGGTCCCGGAGTGATTTCCATGATTGATAAACCCCGGGATGCGTTTACGTGTTGGTCATGAACACTCGCACCTATTGCCGATTCTGCCTCGTTTCGTGGACTATTACTCACCGTTTTGGGGTCCCGGAGTGATTTCCATAGTTCTTGAACCCCAAGGTGCAATTACATGTCGGTCATCAACACTCACAGTTTTGACCGATTCTGGCCCGTTTTGTGGACTATTACTCACTGTTTTGGGGTCCCGGAGTGATTTCCACGATTGACGAACCCCGGGGTGCGTTTACGTGTCGGTCATAAACACTCGCTGTTTTGGCTGACCCATTCTGGCCCGTTTCGTGGACTATTACTCACTGTTTTGGGGCCCCGGAGTGATTTCCACGATTGACGAACCCCGAGGTGCGTTTAGTTATCAGTCGTAAACACCCGCAGTTTTAGCCGTTTCTGGCCCGTATCATGGACTATTACACCCAAAGATTTGCCGTAGTAGAGATCCGTAGTATGCTAAGCAAACAGTGCTTTATTTGGCATATTTCATGACTTTACAGATAATTACTCGATTGACGTCATTCATTATGTCATAAAAAATAGTCATTATTATTTTTCAACAGAAATCTAATGACATCAATTTTATGCTCTAGAAAATTGTCTCAATAAAAAAAATTGCCGAGCGCTTGTTCCAATGAAACAAAATGCACCTAATTTCAATTGGATTGAGTATATCACAAGCACCACAAGCGACTGGGCAGTAGTTGACATGGTATTATAACGAAGAACAGAAGCAGAATATCAGCCCTTGATTATTTGTATTAACACCAAATGACAACACTTAAAACAAGAATCGATATATTCAAAGTGTTCACATTACTACTTGGCTCACACTTGAAAATTGCTCTAGCTAATCTCCTAGCGAGGCCCAAGAACCAAGCACAAAATTAAACTCAGGTCCTAACAAGTTCCAGATACGGATGCACTGTATCTAGTGCGATTTGACATACTCCTGCACTATGTTAAGGCCTTCAGATTCTTCGCCATAGTTTCCAAATGAAGCAGCCAAAAATCAGTTTTTGCCTATTATAGGCCACAGTAGTTGCTTGTAGTGGTACAGTAGGAAATCAATAATTACCTTGACGACAACACAGACAGACCTTGTTTGCGAGCTATGTCAGCGAGCTTATTCACATTCCAAGCCTTGTCTCGGTAACCAAGATGGTGAAGTTGAGGATTTGTTTGGCCAAAATCCTTGAATGCATCTATTACTGAATCTATTCAGGATAGTAATGATCATCTCCTCCAGTGATGCATTAGGTTTATACTCCTCATCAAGTTGCCCTGAAGCTCCGGGTGTGGTGTCAACTACTAATGGCGCACGGTTGGGGTGGTGCGCCATTAGTAGTTGAACTACTAATGGCGCACCACCCCCAACTTGGCCCATTCCACCGAATGCACCCCCCCCCCCCGTGGACTGCCTTTTCAGTTAAAAAAATAAAAGAAAATGATGGAAATGTCAAAAAAATAAAATAAAATAACTTTCCCATGTGATATGTGGTCTAGTTGTTCGGAAAATTAACAAATATGAATTTCGACTTTATTTGCAAAATCTCTCTGGAATTTCTTAAAATGGGCATAACTTTTGCATACAAACTCGGATGAAAAAGTTTTTTATATGAAAATCATCTACTCGAAAAGTTACATCCGAATTCAACTGGGGGAACCCCGTTGAAGATTTTTAGAATCCCCAAACCCTAAACCCTAAACCCTAAACCCAAACCCTAAACCCTAAACAGTGAGTAATAGTCCCGCAGTTTTGGCCGATTCCGGCCCGTTTCGTGGACTATTTACTCACTGTTTTGGGCTCCCGGAGTGATTTCCACGATTGACGAACCCCTGGGGTGCGATTACGTGTCGGTCTTCAACACCCGCAGTTTTGGCCGATTCCGACCCGTTTCGTGGACTATTACTCACTGTTTTGGGGTCCTGGAGTGATTTCCATGATTGATGAACCCCGGGATGCGTTTACGTGTTGGTCATGAACACTCGCACCTATTGCCGATTCTGCCTCGTTTCGTGGACTATTACTCACCGTTTTGGGGTCCCGAAGTGATTTCCATAGTTCTTGAACCCCAAGGTGCAATTACATGTCGGTCATCAACACTCACAGTTTTGACCGATTCTGGCCCGTTTTGTGGACTATTACTCACTGTTTTGGGGTCCCGGAGTGATTTCCACGATTGACGAACCCCGGGGTGCGTTTACGTGTCGGTCATAAACACTTGCTGTTTTGGCTGGCCCATTCTGGCCCGTTTCGTGGACTATTACTCACTGTTTTGGGGCCCCGGAGTGATTTCCACGATTGACGAACCCCGAGGTGCGTTTAGTTATCGGTCGTAAACACCCGCAGTTTTAGCCGTTTCTGGCCCGTATCATGGACTATTACACCCAAAGATTTGCCGTAGTAGAGATACGTATTATGCTAAGCAAACAGTGCTTTATTTGGCATATTTCATGACTTTACAGACAATTACTCGATTGACGTCATTCATTATGTCATAAAAAATAGTCATTATTATTTTTCAACAGAAATCTAATGACATCAATTTTATGCTCTAGAAAATTGTCTGAATAAAAAAATTGCCGAGCGCTTGTTCCAATGAAACAAAATGCACCTAATTTCAATTGGATTGAGTATATCACAAGCACCACAAGCGACAGGGCAGTACTTGACATGGAATGATAACGAAGAACAGAAGCAGAATATCAGCCCTTGATTATTTGTATTAACACCAAATGACAACACTTAAAACAAGAATCAATATATTCAAAGGTTTCACATTACTACTTGGCTCACACTTGAAAATTGCTCTAGCTAATCTCCTAGCAAGGCCCAAGAACCAAGCACAAAATTAAACTCAGGTCTTAACAAGTTCCAGATACGGATGCACTG
This sequence comes from Aegilops tauschii subsp. strangulata, assembly GCF_002575655.3. Lineage (NCBI taxonomy): Eukaryota > Viridiplantae > Streptophyta > Magnoliopsida > Poales > Poaceae > Aegilops > Aegilops tauschii. The sequence continues at coordinate 18,782 of NW_027332952.1, forward strand.
TATCTAGTGCGATTTGACATACTCCTGCACTATGTTAAGGCCTTCAGATTCTTCGCCATAGTTTCCAAATGAAGCAGCCAAAAATCAGTTTTTGCCTATTATAGGCCACAGTAGTTGCTTGTAGTGGTACAGTAGGAAATCAATAATTACCTTGACGACAACACAGACAGACCTTGTTTGCGAGCTATGTCAGCGAGCTTATTCACATTCCAAGCCTTGTCTCGGTAACCAAGATGGTGAAGTTGAGGATTTGTTTGGCCAAAATCCTTGAATGCATCTATTACTGAATCTATTCAGGATAGTAATGATCATCTCCTCCAGTGATGCATTAGGTTTATACTCCTCATCAAGTTGCCCTGAAGCTCTGGGTGTGGTGTCAACTACTAATGGCGCACGGTTGGGGTGGTGCGCCATTAGTAGTTGAATGCACCACCCCAACTACTAATGGCGCACCACCCCCAACTTGGCCCATTCCACCGAATGCACCCCCCCTGGACTGCCTTTTCAATTAAAAAAATAAAAGAAAATGATGGAAATGTCAAAAAAAAAATAAAAAAAAAATAAGTTTCCCATGTGATATGTGGTCTAGTTGTTGGGAAAATTAACAAATACGAATTTCGACTTTATTTGCAAAATCTCTCTGGAATTTCTTAAAATGGGCATAACTTTTGCATACGAACTCGGATGAAAAAGTTTTTTATATGAAAAATCATCTACTTGAAAAGTTACATCCGAATTCAACTGGGGGAACCCCGTTGAAGATTTTCAGAATCCCCAAACCCTAAACCCTAAACCCTAAACCCAAACCCTAAACCCTAAACCCTAAACAGTGAGTAATAGTCCCGCAGTTTTGGCCGATTCCGGCCCGTTTCGTGGACTATTACTCACTGTTTTGGGGTCCCGGAGTGATTTCCACGATTGACGAACCCCGGGGGTGCGATTACGTGTCGGTCATCAATACCCGCAGTTTTGGCCAATTCCGGCCCGTTTCGTGGACTATTACTCACTGTTTTGGGGTCCCGGAGTGATTTCCACGATTGATGAACCCCGGGATGCGTTTACGTGTTGGTCATGAACACTCGCACCTATTGCCGATTCTGCCTCGTTTCGTGGACTATTACTCACCGTTTTGGGGTCCCGAAGTGATTTCCATAGTTCTTGAACCCCAAGGTGCAATTACATGTCGGTCATCAACACTCACAGTTTTGACTGGTTCTGGCCCGTTTTGTGGACTATTACTCACTGTTTTGGGGTCCCGGAGTGATTTCCACGATTGACGAACCCCGGGGTGCGTTTACGTGTCGGTCATAAACACTTGCTGTTTTGGCTGGCCCATTCTGCCCCGTTTCGTGGACTATTACTCACTGTTTTGGGGCCCCGGAGTGATTTCCACGATTGACGAACCCCGAGGTGCGTTTAGTTATCGGTCGTAAACACCCGCAGTTTTAGCCGTTTCTGGCCCGTATCATGGACTATTACACCCAAAGATTTGCCGTAGTAGAGATCCGCATTATGCTAAGCAAACAGTGCTTTATTTGGCATATTTCATGACTTTACAGACAATTACTCGATTGACGTCATTCATTATGTCATAAAAAATAGTCAATATTATTTTTCAACACAAATCTAATGACATCAATTTTATGCTGTAGAAAATTGTCTGAATAAAAAAAATTGCCGAGCGCTTGTTCCAATGAAACAAAATGCACCTAATTTCAATTGGATTGAGTATATCACAAGCACCACAAGCGACTGGGCAGTAGTTGACTTGGAATGATAACGAAGAACAGAAGCAGAATATCAGCCCTTGATTATTTGTATTAACAACAAATGACAACACTTAAAACAAGAATCGATATGTTCAAAGTGTTCACATTACTACTTGGCTCACACTTGAAAATTGCTCTAGCTAATCTCCTAACAAGGCCCAAGAACCAAGCACAAAATTAAACTCAGGTCTTAACAAGTTCGAGATACGGATGCACTGTATCTAGTGCGATTTGACATACTCCTGCACTATGTTAAGGCCTTCAGATTCTTCGCCATAGTTTCCAAATGAAGCAGCCAAAAATCAGTTTTTGCCTATTATAGGCCACAGTAGTTGCTTGTAGTGGTACAGTAGGAAATCAATAATTACCTTGACGACAACACAGACAGACCTTGTTTGCGAGCTATGTCAGCGAGCTTATTCACATTCCAAGCCTTGTCTCGGTAACCAAGATGGTGAAGTTGAGGATTTGTTTGGCCAAAATCCTTGAATGCATCTATTACTGAATCTATTCAGGATAGTAATGATCATCTCCTCCAGTGATGCATTAGGTTTATACTCCTCATCAAGTTGCCCTGAAGCTCCGGGGGTGGTGTCAACTACTAATGGCGCACGGTTGGGGTGGTGCGCCATTAGTAGTTGAACTACTAATGGTGCACCACCCCCAACTTGGCCCATTCCATCGAATGCACCCCCCTGGACTGCCTTTTCAGTTAAAAAAAATAAAAGAAAATGATGGAAATGTCAAAAAAATAAAATAAAATAACTTTCCCATGTGATATGTGGTCTAGTTGTTGGGAAAATTAACAAATATGAATTTCGACTTTATTCGCAAAATCTCTCTGGAATTTCTTAAAATGGGCATAACTTTTGCATACGAACTCGGATGAAAAAGTTTTTTATATGAAAATCATCTACTCGAAAAGTTACATCCGAATTCAACTGGGGGAACCCCGTTGAAGATTTTTAGAATCCCCAAACCCTAAACCCTAAACCCTAAACCCAAACCCTAAACCCTAAACCCTAAACAGTGAGTAATAGTCCCGCAGTTTTGGCCGATTCCGGCCCGTTTCGTGGACTATTACTCACTGTTTTTGGGTCCCGGAGTGATTTCCACGATTGACGAACCCCGGGGGTGCGATTACGTGTCGGTCATCAACACCCGCAGTTTTGGCCGATTCCGGCCCGTTTCGTGGACTATTACTCACTGTTTTGGGGTCCCGGAGTGATTTCCATGATTGATGAACCCCGGGATGCGTTTACGTGTTGGTCATGAACACTCGCACCTATTGCCGATTCTGCCTCGTTTCGTGGACTATTACTCACCGTTTTGGGGTCCCGAAGTGATTTCCATAGTTCTTGAACCCCAAGGTGCAATTACATGTCGGTCATCAACACTCACAGTTTTGACCGATTCTGGCCCGTTTTGTGGACTATTACTCACTGTTTTGGGGTCCCGGAGTGATTTCCACGATTGACGAACCCCGGGGTGCGTTTACGTGTCGGTCATAAACACTCGCTGTTTTGGCTGACCCATTCTGGCCCGTTTCGTGGACTATTACTCACTGTTTTGGGGCCCCGGAGTGATTTCCACGATTGACGAACCCCGAGGTGCGTTTAGTTATCAGTCGTAAACACCCGCAGTTTTAGCCGTTTCTGGCCCGTATCATGGACTATTACACCCAAAGATTTGCCGTAGTAGAGATCCGTAGTATGCTAAGCAAACAGTGCTTTATTTGGCATATTTCATGACTTTACAGATAATTACTCGATTGACGTCATTCATTATGTCATAAAAAATAGTCATTATTATTTTTCAACAGAAATCTAATGACATCAATTTTATGCTCTAGAAAATTGTCTCAATAAAAAAAATTGCCGAGCGCTTGTTCCAATGAAACAAAATGCACCTAATTTCAATTGGATTGAGTATATCACAAGCACCAAAGGCGACTGGGCAGTAGTTGACATGGTATTATAACGAAGAACAGAAGCAGAATATCAGCCCTTGATTATTTGTATTAACACCAAATGACAACACTTAAAATAAGAATCGATATATTCAAAGTGTTCACATTACTACTTGGCTCACACTTGAAAATTGCTCTAGCTAATCTCTTAGCGAGGCCCAAGAACCAAGCACAAAATTAAACTCAGGTCCTAACAAGTTCCAGATACGGATGCACTGTATCTAGTGCGATTTGACATACTCCTGCACTATGTTAAGGCCTTCAGATTCTTCGCCATAGTTCCAAATGAAGCAGCCAAAAATCAGTTTTTGCCTATTATAGGCCACAGCAGTTGCTTGTAGTGGTACAGTAGGAAATCAATAATTACCTTGACGACAACACAGACAGACCTTGTTTGCGAGCTATGTCAGCGAGCTTATTCACATTCCAAGCCTTGTCTCGGTAACCAAGATGGTGAAGTTGAGGATTTGTTTGGCCAAAATCCTTGAATGCATCTATTACTGAATCTATTCAGGATAGTAATGATCATCTCCTCCAGTGATGCATTAGGTTTATACTCCTCATCAAGTTGCCCTGAAGCTCCGGGTGTGGTGTCAACTACTAATGGCGCACGGTTGGGGTCGTGCGCCATTAGTAGTTGAACTACTAATGGCGCACCACCCCCAACTTGGCCCATTCCACCGAATGCACCCCCCCCCCCCCCGTGGACTGCCTTTTCAGTTAAAAAAAATAAAAGAAAATGATGGAAATGTCAAAAAAATAAAATAAAATAACTTTCCCATGTGATATGTGGTCTAGTTGTTGGGAAAATTAACAAATATGAATTTCGACTTTATTTGCAAAATCTCTCTGGAATTTCTTAAAATGGGCAACATTTTGCATACAAACTCGGATGAAAAAGTTTTTTATATGAAAATCATCTACTCGAAAAGTTACATCCGAATTCAACTGGGGGAACCCCGTTGAAGATTTTTAGAATCCCCAAACCCTAAACCCTAAACCCTAAACCCAAACCCTAAACCCTAAACCCTAAACAGTGAGTAATAGTCCCGCAGTTTTGGCCGATTCCGGCCTGTTTCGTGGACTATTTACTCACTGTTTTGGGCTCCCGGAGTGATTTCCACGATTGACGAACCCCTGGGGTGCGATTACGTGTCGGTCTTCAACACCCGCAGTTTTGGCCGATTCCGACCCGTTTCGTGGACTATTACTCACTGTTTTGGGGTCCCGGAGTGATTTCCATGATTGATGAACCCCGGGATGCGTTTACGTGTTGGTCATGAACACTCGCACCTATTGCCGATTCTGCCTCGTTTCGTGGACTATTACTCACCGTTTTGGGGTCCCGAAGTGATTTCCATAGTTCTTGAACCCCAAGGTGCAATTACATGTCGGTCATCAACACTCACAGTTTTGACCGATTCTGGCCCGTTTTGTGGACTATTACTCACTGTTTTGGGGTCCCGGAGTGATTTCCACGATTGACGAACCCCGGGGTGCGTTTACGTGTCGGTCATAAACACTTGCTGTTTTGGCTGGCCCATTCTGGCCCGTTTCGTGGACTATTACTCACTGTTTTGGGGCCCCGGAGAGATTTCCACGATTGACGAACCCCGAGGTGCGTTTAGTTATCGGTCGTAAACACCCGCAGTTTTAGCCGTTTCTGGCCCGTATCATGGACTATTACACCCAAAGATTTGCCGTAGTAGAGATACGTATTATGCTAAGCAAACAGTGCTTTATTTGGCATATTTCATGACTTTACAGACAATTACTCGATTGACGTCATTCATTATGTCATAAAAAGTAGTCATTATTATTTTTCAACAGAAATCTAATGACATCAATTTTATGCTCTAGAAAATTGTCTGAATAAAAAAATTGCCGAGCGCTTGTTCCAATGAAACAAAATGCACCTAATTTCAATTGGATTTAGTATATCACAAGCACCACAAGCGACTGGGCAGTAGTTGACATGGAATGATAACGAAGAACAGAAACAGAATATCAGCCCTTGATTATTTGTATTAACACCAAATGACAACACTTAAAACAAGAATCAATATATTCAAAGGTTTCACATTACTACTTGGCTCACACTTGAAAATTGCTCTAGCTAATCTCCTAGCAAGGCCCAAGAACCAAGCACAAAATTAAACTCAGGTCTTAACAAGTTCCAGATACGGATGCACTGTATCTAGTGCGATTTGACATACTCCTGCACTATGTTAAGGCCTTCAGATTCTTCGCCATAGTTTCCAAATGAAGCAGCCAAAAAATCAGTTTTTGCCTATTATAGGCCACAGTAGTTGCTTGTAGTGGTACAGTAGGAAATCAATAATTACCTTGACGACAACACAGACAGACCTTGTTTGCGAGCTATGTCAGCGAGCTTATTCACATTCCAAGCCTTGTCTCGGTAACCAAGATGGTGAAGTTGAGGATTTGTTTGGCCAAAATCCTTGAATGCATCTATTACTGAATCTATTCAGGATAGTAATGATCATCTCCTCCAGTGATGCATTAGGTTTATACTCCTCATCAAGTTGCCCTGAAGCTCTGGGTGTGGTGTCAACTACTAATGGCGCACGGTTGGGGTGGTGCGCCATTAGTAGTTGAATGCACCACCCCAACTACTAATGGCGCACCACCCCCAACTTGGCCCATTCCACCGAATGCACCCCCCCCCCCCTGGACTGCCTTTTAAATTAAAAAATAAAAGAAAATGATGGAAATGTCAAAAAAAAATAAAAAAAAATAAGTTTCCCATGTGATATGTGGTCTAGTTGTTGGGAAAATTAACAAATACGAATTTCGACTTTATTTCCAAAATCTCTCTGGAATTTCTTAAAATGGGCACAACTTTTGCATACGAACTCGGATGAAAAAGTTTTTTATATGAAAAATCATCTACTTGAAAAGTTACATCCGAATTCAACTAGGGGAACCCCGTTGAAGATTTTCAGAATCCCCAAACCCTAAACCCTAAACCCTAAACCCAAACCCTAAACCCTAAACCCTAAACAGTGAGTAATAGTCCCGCAGTTTTGGCCGATTCCGGCCCGTTTCGTGGACTATTACTCACTGTTTTGGGGTCCCGGAGTGATTTCCACGATTGACGAACCCCGGGGGTGCGATTACGTGTCGGTCATCAATACCCGCAGTTTTGGCCAATTCCGGCCCGTTTCGTGGACTATTACTCACTGTTTTGGGGTCCCGGAGTGATTTCCACGATTGATGAACCCCGGGATGCGTTTACGTGTTGGTCATGAACACTCGCACCTATTGCCGATTCTGCCTCGTTTCGTGGACTATTACTCACCGTTTTGGGGTCCCGAAGTGATTTCCATTGTTCTTGAACCCCAAGGTGCAATTACATGTGGGTCATCAACACTCACAGTTTTGACTGGTTCTGGCCCGTTTTGTGGACTATTACTCACTGTTTTGGGGTCCCGGAGTGATTTCCACGATTGACGAACCCCGGGGTGCGTTTACGTGTCGGTCATAAACACTTGCTGTTTTGGCTGGCCCATTCTGGCCCGTTTCGTGGACTATTACTCACTGTTTTGGGGCCCCGGAGTGATTTCCACGATTGACGAACCCCGAGGTGCGTTTAGTTATCGGTCGTAAACACCCGCAGTTTTAGCCGTTTCTGGCCCGTATCATGGACTATTACACCCAAAGATTTGCCGTAGTAGAGATACGTATTATGCTAAGCAAGCAGTGCTTTATTTGGCATATTTCATGACTTTACAGACAATTACTCGATTGACGTCATTCATTATGTCATAAAAAATAGTCAATATTATTTTTCAACACAAATCTAATGACATCAATTTTATGCTGTAGAAAATTGTCTGAATAAAAAAAATTGCCGAGCGCTTGTTCCAATGAAACAAAATGCACCTAATTTCAATTGGATTGAGTATATCACAAGCACCACAAGCGACTGGGCAGTAGTTGACTTGGAATGATAACGAAGAACAGAAGCAGAATATCAGCCCTTGATTATTTGTATTAACAACAAATGACAACACTTAAAACAAGAATCGATATGTTCAAAGTGTTCACATTACTACTTGGCTCACACTTGAAAATTGCTCTAGCTAATCTCCTAACAAGGCCCAAGAACCAAGCACAAAATTAAACTCAGGTCTTAACAAGTTCGAGATACGGATGCACTGTATCTAGTGCGATTTGACATACTCCTGCACTATGTTAAGGCCTTCAGATTCTTCGCCATAGTTTCCAAATGAAGCAGCCAAAAATCAGTTTTTGCCTATTATAGGCCACAGTAGTTGCTTGTAGTGGTACAGTAGGAAATCAATAATTACCTTGACGACAACACAGACAGACCTTGTTTGCGAGCTATGTCAGCGAGCTTATTCACATTCCAAGCCTTGTCTCGGTAACCAAGATGGTGAAGTTGAGGATTTGTTTGGCCAAAATCCTTGAATGCATCTATTACTGAATCTATTCAGGATAGTAATGATCATCTCCTCCAGTGATGCATTAGGTTTATACTCCTCATCAAGTTGCCCTGAAGCTCCGGGGGTGGTGTCAACTACTAATGGCGCACGGTTGGGGTGGTGCGCCATTAGTAGTTGAACTACTAATGGTGCACCACCCCCAACTTGGCCCATTCCATCGAATGCACCCCCCTGGACTGCCTTTTCAGTTAAAAAAATAAAAGAAAATGATGGAAATGTCAAAAAAATAAAATAAAATAACTTTCCCATGTGATATGTGGTCTAGTTGTTGGGAAAATTAACAAATATGAATTTCGACTTTATTCGCAAAATCTCTCTGGAATTTCTTAAAATGGGCATAACTTTTGCATACGAACTCGGATGAAAAAGTTTTTTATATGAAAATCATCTACTCGAAAAGTTACATCCGAATTCAACTGGGGGAACCCCGTTGAAGATTTTTAGAATCCCCAAACCCTAAACCCTAAACCCTAAACCCAAACCCTAAACCCTAAACCCTAAACAGTGAGTAATAGTCCCGCAGTTTTGGCCGATTCCGGCCCGTTTCGTGGACTATTACTCACTGTTTTTGGGTCCCGGAGTGATTTCCACGATTGACGAACCCCGGGGGTGCGATTACGTGTCGGTCATCAACACCCGCAGTTTTGGCCGATTCCGGCCCGTTTCGTGGACTATTACTCACTGTTTTGGGGTCCCGGAGTGATTTCCATGATTGATGAACCCCGGGATGCGTTTACGTGTTGGTCATGAACACTCGCACCTATTGCCGATTCTGCCTCGTTTCGTGGACTATTACTCACCGTTTTGGGGTCCCGAAGTGATTTCCATAGTTCTTGAACCCCAAGGTGCAATTACATGTCGGTCATCAACACTCACAGTTTTGACCGATTCTGGCCCGTTTTGTGGACTATTACTCACTGTTTTGGGGTCCCGGAGTGATTTCCACGATTGACGAACCCCGGGGTGCGTTTACGTGTCGGTCATAAACACTCGCTGTTTTGGCTGACCCATTCTGGCCCGTTTCGTGGACTATTACTCACTGTTTTGGGGCCCCGGAGTGATTTCCACGATTGACGAACCCCGAGGTGCGTTTAGTTATCAGTCGTAAACACCCGCAGTTTTAGCCGTTTCTGGCCCGTATCATGGACTATTACACCCAAAGATTTGCCGTAGTAGAGATCCGTAGTATGCTAAGCAAACAGTGCTTTATTTGGCATATTTCATGACTTTACAGATAATTACTCGATTGACGTCATTCATTATGTCATAAAAAATAGTCATTATTATTTTTCAACAGAAATCTAATGACATCAATTTTATGCTCTAGAAAATTGTCTCAATAAAAAAAATTGCCGAGCGCTTGTTCCAATGAAACAAAATGCACCTAATTTCAATTGGATTGAGTATATCACAAGCACCAAAGGCGACTGGGCAGTAGTTGACATGGTATTATAACGAAGAACAGAAGCAGAATATCAGCCCTTGATTATTTGTATTAACACCAAATGACAACACTTAAAATAAGAATCGATATATTCAAAGTGTTCACATTACTACTTGGCTCACACTTGAAAATTGCTCTAGCTAATCTCTTAGCGAGGCCCAAGAACCAAGCACAAAATTAAACTCAGGTCCTAACAAGTTCCAGATACGGATGCACTGTATCTAGTGCGATTTGACATACTCCTGCACTATGTTAAGGCCTTCAGATTCTTCGCCATAGTTCCAAATGAAGCAGCCAAAAATCAGTTTTTGCCTATTATAGGCCACAGCAGTTGCTTGTAGTGGTACAGTAGGAAATCAATAATTACCTTGACGACAACACAGACAGACCTTGTTTGCGAGCTATGTCAGCGAGCTTATTCACATTCCAAGCCTTGTCTCGGTAACCAAGATGGTGAAGTTGAGGATTTGTTTGGCCAAAATCCTTGAATGCATCTATTACTGAATCTATTCAGGATAGTAATGATCATCTCCTCCAGTGATGCATTAGGTTTATACTCCTCATCAAGTTGCCCTGAAGCTCCGGGTGTGGTGTCAACTACTAATGGCGCACGGTTGGGGTCGTGCGCCATTAGTAGTTGAACTACTAATGGCGCACCACCCCCAACTTGGCCCATTCCACCGAATGCACCCCCCCCCCCCCGTGGACTGCCTTTTCAGTTAAAAAAAATAAAAGAAAATGATGGAAATGTCAAAAAAATAAAATAAAATAACTTTCCCATGTGATATGTGGTCTAGTTGTTGGGAAAATTAACAAATATGAATTTCGACTTTATTTGCAAAATCTCTCTGGAATTTCTTAAAATGGGCAACATTTTGCATACAAACTCGGATGAAAAAGTTTTTTATATGAAAATCATCTACTCGAAAAGTTACATCCAAATTCAACTGGGGGAACCCCGTTGAAGATTTTTAGAATCCCCAAACCCTAAACCCTAAACCCTAAACCCAAACCCTAAACCCTAAACCCTAAACAGTGAGTAATAGTCCCGCAGTTTTGGCCGATTCCGGCCTGTTTCGTGGACTATTTACTCACTGTTTTGGGCTCCCGGAGTGATTTCCACGATTGACGAACCCCTGGGGTGCGATTACGTGTCGGTCTTCAACACCCGCAGTTTTGGCCGATTCCGACCCGTTTCGTGGACTATTACTCACTGTTTTGGGGTCCCGGAGTGATTTCCATGATTGATGAACCCCGGGATGCGTTTACGTGTTGGTCATGAACACTCGCACCTATTGCCGATTCTGCCTCGTTTCGTGGACTATTACTCACCGTTTTGGGGTCCCGAAGTGATTTCCATAGTTCTTGAACCCCAAGGTGCAATTACATGTCGGTCATCAACACTCACAGTTTTGACCGATTCTGGCCCGTTTTGTGGACTATTACTCACTGTTTTGGGGTCCCGGAGTGATTTCCACGATTGACGAACCCCGGGGTGCGTTTACGTGTCGGTCATAAACACTTGCTGTTTTGGCTGGCCCATTCTGGCCCGTTTCGTGGACTATTACTCACTGTTTTGGGGCCCCGGAGAGATTTCCACGATTGACGAACCCCGAGGTGCGTTTAGTTATCGGTCGTAAACACCCGCAGTTTTAGCCGTTTCTGGCCCGTATCATGGACTATTACACCCAAAGATTTGCCGTAGTAGAGATACGTATTATGCTAAGCAAACAGTGCTTTATTTGGCATATTTCATGACTTTACAGACAATTACTCGATTGACGTCATTCATTATGTCATAAAAAGTAGTCATTATTATTTTTCAACAGAAATCTAATGACATCAATTTTATGCTCTAGAAAATTGTCTGAATAAAAAAATTGCCGAGCGCTTGTTCCAATGAAACAAAATGCACCTAATTTCAATTGGATTTAGTATATCACAAGCACCACAAGCGACTGGGCAGTAGTTGACATGGAATGATAACGAAGAACAGAAACAGAATATCAGCCCTTGATTATTTGTATTAACACCAAATGACAACACTTAAAACAAGAATCAATATATTCAAAGGTTTCACATTACTACTTGGCTCACACTTGAAAATTGCTCTAGCTAATCTCCTAGCAAGGCCCAAGAACCAAGCACAAAATTAAACTCAGGTCTTAACAAGTTCCAGATACGGATGCACTGTATCTAGTGCGATTTGACATACTCCTGCACTATGTTAAGGCCTTCAGATTCTTCGCCATAGTTTCCAAATGAAGCAGCCAAAAAATCAGTTTTTGCCTATTATAGGCCACAGTAGTTGCTTGTAGTGGTACAGTAGGAAATCAATAATTACCTTGACGACAACACAGACAGACCTTGTTTGCGAGCTATGTCAGCGAGCTTATTCACATTCCAAGCCTTGTCTCGGTAACCAAGATGGTGAAGTTGAGGATTTGTTTGGCCAAAATCCTTGAATGCATCTATTACTGAATCTATTCAGGATAGTAATGATCATCTCCTCCAGTGATGCATTAGGTTTATACTCCTCATCAAGTTGCCCTGAAGCTCTGGGTGTGGTGTCAACTACTAATGGCGCACGGTTGGGGTGGTGCGCCATTAGTAGTTGAATGCACCACCCCAACTACTAATGGCGCACCACCCCCAACTTGGCCCATTCCACCGAATGCACCCCCCCCCCCTGGACTGCCTTTTAAATTAAAAAATAAAAGAAAATGATGGAAATGTCAAAAAAAAATAAAAAAAAATAAGTTTCCCATGTGATATGTGGTCTAGTTGTTGGGAAAATTAACAAATACGAATTTCGACTTTATTTCCAAAATCTCTCTGGAATTTCTTAAAATGGGCACAACTTTTGCATACGAACTCGGATGAAAAAGTTTTTTATATGAAAAATCATCTACTTGAAAAGTTACATCCGAATTCAACTAGGGGAACCCCGTTGAAGATTTTCAGAATCCCCAAACCCTAAACCCTAAACCCTAAACCCAAACCCTAAACCCTAAACCCTAAACAGTGAGTAATAGTCCCGCAGTTTTGGCCGATTCCGGCCCGTTTCGTGGACTATTACTCACTGTTTTGGGGTCCCGGAGTGATTTCCACGATTGACGAACCCCGGGGGTGCGATTACGTGTCGGTCATCAATACCCGCAGTTTTGGCCAATTCCGGCCCGTTTCGTGGACTATTACTCACTGTTTTGGGGTCCCGGAGTGATTTCCACGATTGATGAACCCCGGGATGCGTTTACGTGTTGGTCATGAACACTCGCACCTATTGCCGATTCTGCCTCGTTTCGTGGACTATTACTCACCGTTTTGGGGTCCCGAAGTGATTTCCATTGTTCTTGAACCCCAAGGTGCAATTACATGTGGGTCATCAACACTCACAGTTTTGACTGGTTCTGGCCCGTTTTGTGGACTATTACTCACTGTTTTGGGGTCCCGGAGTGATTTCCACGATTGACGAACCCCGGGGTGCGTTTACGTGTCGGTCATAAACACTTGCTGTTTTGGCTGGCCCATTCTGGCCCGTTTCGTGGACTATTACTCACTGTTTTGGGGCCCCGGAGTGATTTCCACGATTGACGAACCCCGAGGTGCGTTTAGTTATCGGTCGTAAACACCCGCAGTTTTAGCCGTTTCTGGCCCGTATCATGGACTATTACACCCAAAGATTTGCCGTAGTAGAGATACGTATTATGCTAAGCAAGCAGTGCTTTATTTGGCATATTTCATGACTTTACAGACAATTACTCGATTGACGTCATTCATTATGTCATAAAAAATAGTCAATATTATTTTTCAACACAAATCTAATGACATCAATTTTATGCTGTAGAAAATTGTCTGAATAAAAAAAATTGCCGAGCGCTTGTTCCAATGAAACAAAATGCACCTAATTTCAATTGGATTGAGTATATCACAAGCACCACAAGCGACTGGGCAGTAGTTGACTTGGAATGATAACGAAGAACAGAAGCAGAATATCAGCCCTTGATTATTTGTATTAACAACAAATGACAACACTTAAAACAAGAATCGATATGTTCAAAGTGTTCACATTACTACTTGGCTCACACTTGAAAATTGCTCTAGCTAATCTCCTAACAAGGCCCAAGAACCAAGCACAAAATTAAACTCAGGTCTTAACAAGTTCGAGATACGGATGCACTGTATCTAGTGCGATTTGACATACTCCTGCACTATGTTAAGGCCTTCAGATTCTTCGCCATAGTTTCCAAATGAAGCAGCCAAAAATCAGTTTTTGCCTATTATAGGCCACAGTAGTTGCTTGTAGTGGTACAGTAGGAAATCAATAATTACCTTGACGACAACACAGACAGACCTTGTTTGCGAGCTATGTCAGCGAGCTTATTCACATTCCAAGCCTTGTCTCGGTAACCAAGATGGTGAAGTTGAGGATTTGTTTGGCCAAAATCCTTGAATGCATCTATTACTGAATCTATTCAGGAT
>NW_027332953.1:0-2500 GCF_002575655.3 Aegilops tauschii subsp. strangulata
AGTACGAGAGGAACCGTTGATTCACACAATTGGTCATCGCGCTTGGTTGAAAAGCCAGTGGCGCGAAGCTACCGTGTGCCGGATTATGACTGAACGCCTCTAAGTCAGAATCCAAGCTAGCATGCGACGCCTGCGCCCGCCGCCCGCCCCGACCCACGTTAGGGGCGCTTGCGCCCCCAAGGGCCCGTGCCATTGGCTAAGCCGGTCCGGCCGACGTGCCGCGGCCGGCCGCCTCGAAGCTCCCTTCCCAACGGGCGGTGGGCTGAATCCTTTGCAGACGACTTAAATACGCGACGGGGCATTGTAAGTGGCAGAGTGGCCTTGCTGCCACGATCCACTGAGATCCAGCCCCATGTCGCACGGATTCGTCCCTCCCCCACAACTCTCCTTCACCAACTAAGGTTCCAAAATGGTAGCCAAATTCTGCACCTCTAAGTCATGGTCAAAAGGAATGGCAAAGTCCCTTGTAAGACATACGCAAGCACCCGATAAGGCCAGCGGAAACAACACTCAAAACTATACGTGACAAATGACCAAGATACTTGGCCGATTCATGCGGATGCCGTCATCACAGGCTACACGGCTAAGTCATGGTCAAGACATATGGTGAAGTCCCTTATATGACATATGCAATCACTCCATAAGACCAGTGGCGAGCACACTGAAAACTATATGTGCCAAGTGACCAAGATACTTGACCGATTCATGCGGATGCCTTCGTCCCAGGCTACACGGGTAAGTCATGGTCAAGACAAATGGTAAAGTCCCTTGTATGACATACGCAATCACTCGATAAGGCCAGTCGCGAGCACACTCAAAACTATTTGTGCAAGTGACCAAGATACTTGGCTGATTCATACATGTGATGTCATCACAAAGAAAGTGTTAAAGGAGACACGGGCAAGAGTGGTGGACGGAACTGGACGCGCACCATGGAAAATTAGGCAAAACCACGTACAGAGACTCGTACACGGGGACACAGGAAAAAAGTGGCCGACGCCCCTCGTGGACGGAAGTGGATGCGCGCCATGGAAAACTGGGCAAAACCACGTACGAGGCACACACACGTACACGGACCCGAGAACGGGCTGTACGTGGACACGAGGAAAAAATGGCCGACGCCCGTCGTGGACGGAACCGGACGCGCGCCATGGAAAACTGGGCAAAAACACGTACGAGGCACACAGACGTACACGGACCCGTGAACGGGCGGTACGTGGACACGGGAAAAAAGTGGCCGACGCCCGTCGTGGACGGAACCGGACGCGCGTCATGGAAAACTGGGCAAAACCACGTACGACGCACACGCACGTACACGGACCGTTACACGGACCCGTGAACGGGCTGTACGTGGACACGGGAAAAAAGTGGCCGACGCCCGTCGTGGACGGAACCGGACGCGCGCCATGGAAAACTGGGCAAAACCACGTACGAGGCACACACACGTACACGGACCCGTGAACGGGCTGTACGTGGACACGGGGAAAAAGGGGCCGACCCCCGTCGTGGACGGAACGTGACGTGCGCACATGGAAACCTGGGCAAAACCACGTACGAGGCACACACATACACGGACCCGTGAACGGGCTGTACGTGGACACGGGAAAAAAGTGGCCGACGCCCGTCGTGGACGGAACCGGACGCGCGCCATGGAAAACTGGGCAAAACCACGTACGAGGCACACACACGTACACGGACCCGTGAACGGGCGGTACGTGGACACGGGAAAAAAGTGGGCGACGCCCGTCGTGGACGGAACCGGACGCACGCCATGGAAAACTGGGCAAAAACACGTACGACGCACACACACGTACACGGACCCGTGAACGGGCTGCACGTGCACGGACCGTTACACGTACACGGACCCGTGAACGGGCGGTACGTGGACACGCACGTACACGGACACGTGAACGGGTACGAGAGGTCCGGGAGAAAAAAAGGCCCATACGCCATGGAAACCGGGTCAAAACTAGCTAATGATGGTCAAGAAACGGTGCCATGGCAGCGAAAACATGTCTCATGGCAGAAAAACGCTGCCACGGCGGCGTTTCAAAACAGTGTACCCCTCCTTCACAAACTGAAGGGCAGGGGTCCCAATGGGGGCTAAAACCCTCGGGTATAGTAGGGAGGAGGGGTCCTTCCTGGTGGGCGTACGGAACACGGTTGGTTTTTCTTAGGAAAAACACCCGTTTTCTCGTACGCCCATCCTTTCCCAACGTTGCCTCGGATGTCCCGTCGTTATGCCATCACGAAGGTGCTGGCCCGGTCCCATGTACGTCTCGTGAGAAATCCTGACCCTACAGCCGAACGTGGCTCGGGAAACAGGAAAGTACCCCGTTACGTACACGTTCCGACCGACGGTAAACAGTCGCAACGGTGTGCCTCGAATGTCGCCTCCGGAAAACCGTTGCCCCCCGGGGGCAACGTCATCGCTGTCCCGGTCCCCTGTACGTCTCAAGTGAAATTCTGACCCAACAGCCGAATGCGGCTCGGGAAACAG
>NW_027332955.1:0-43149 GCF_002575655.3 Aegilops tauschii subsp. strangulata
TTCATTTTTTTAAACTTATTTGAACTCCTGACTTTTTGTGTGTTCAAAATGCACCATTCAAAGCCACATCATCATTTTTCAATCCTTTCTGACTTCATTTGTTATTTTTCATGCATTTACTAATTATTTTGAGCTATAAGACCCTAAAATTGAAAAGCATTTCAAATGAACTCTGAAAAGGTTGAAAGTTGGCATGGTATCATCATTTCATCCACATAGCATGTGCAAGAAAGTTGAGAGGGTTACGGCAAAAACTGGATGCACTTCGTGTACGAAACGGACAATCTCTTTCAAAGTATGAGGATTTCATACGGAAACTCGTCTGTTACAAAGGGATTTCATTTTTTAAAACTTATTTGAACTCCGGACTTTTTGTGTGTTCAAAATGCACCATTCAAAGCCACATCATCATTTTTCAATCCTTTCTGACTTCATTTTTTATTTTTCATGCATTTACTAATTATTTTGAGCTATAAGACCCTAAAATTGAAAAGCATTTCAAATGAACTCTGAAAAGGTTGAAAGTTGGCATGGTATCATCATTTCATCCACATAGCACGTGCAAGAAAGCTGAGAGGGTTACGGCAAAAACTGGATGCACTTCGTGTACGAAACGGACAATCTCTTTCAAAGTATCAGGATTTCATACGGAAACTCGTCTGTTACAAAAGGATTTTATTTTTTAAAACTTATTTGAACTCCGGACTTTTTCTGTGTTCAAAATGCACCATTCAAAGCCACATCATCATTTTTCAATCCTTTCTGACTTCATTTGTTATTTTTCATGCATTTAGTAATTATTTTGAGCTATAAGCCCCTAAAATTGAAAAGCATTTCAAATGAACTCTGAAAAGGTTGAAAGTTGGCATGGTATCATCATTTCATCCACATAGCATCTGCAAGAAAGTTGAGAGGGTTACGGCAAAAACTGGATGCACTTCGTGTACAAAACGGACAATCTCTTTCAAAGTATCAGGATTTCATACGGAAACTCGTCTGTTACAAAGGGATTTCATTTTTTAAACTTATTTGAACTCCTGACTTTTTGTGTGTTCAAAATGCACCATTCAAAGCCACATCATCATTTTTCAATCCTTTCTGACTTCAGTTGTTATTTATCACGCATTTACTAATTATTTTGAGCTATAATACCCTAAAATTGAAAAGCATTTCAAATGAACTCTGAAAAGGTTGAAAGTTGGCATGGTATCATCATTTCATCCACATAGCATGTGCAAGAAAGTTGAGAGGGTTACAGCAAAAACTGGATGTACTTCGTGTACAAAACGGACAATCTCTTTCAAAGTATCAGGATTTCAAAAGGAAACTCGTCTGTTACAAAGGGATTTCATTTTTTTAAACTTATTTGAACTCCTGACTTTGTGTGTGTTCAAAATGCACCATTCAAAGCCACATCATCATTTTTCAATCCTTTCTGACTTCATTTGTTATTTTTCATGCATTTACTAATTATTTTGAGCTATAAGACCCTAAAATTGAAAAGCATTTCAAATGAACTCTGAAAAGGTTGAAAGTTGGCATGGTATCATCATTTCATCCACATAGCATGTGCAAGAAAGTTGAGAGGGTTACGGCAAAAACTGGATGCACTTCGTGTACGAAACGAACAATCTCTTTCAAAGTATGAGGATTTCATACGGAAACTCGTCTGTTACAAAGGGATTTCATTTTTTAAAACTTATTTGAACTCCGGACTTTTTGTGTGTTCAAAATGCACCATTCAAAGCCACATCATCATTTTTCAATCCTTTCTGACTTCATTTTTTATTTTTCATGCATTTACTAATTATTTTGAGCTATAAGACCCTAAAATTGAAAAGCATTTCAAATGAACTCTGAAAAGGTTGAAAGTTGGCATGGTATCATCATTTCATCCACATAGCATGTGCAAGAAAGCTGAGAGGGTTACGTCAAAAATTGGATGCACTTCGTGTACAAAACGGACAATCTCTTTCAAAGTATCAGGATTTCCTACGGAAACTCGTCTGTTACAAAGGGATTTCATTTTTTTAAACTTATTTGAACTCCTGACTTTTTGTGTGTTCAAAATGCACCATTCAAAGCCACATCATCATTTTTCAATCCTTTCTGACTTCATTTGTTATTTTTCACGCATTTACTAATTATTTTGAGCTATAATACCCTAAAATTGAAAAGCATTTCAAATGAACTCTGAAAAGGTTGAAAGTTGGCATGGTATCATCATTTCATCCACATAGCATGTGCAAGAAAGTTGAGAGGGTTACGGCAAAAACTGGATGCACTTCGTGTACAAAACGGACAATCTCTTTCAAAGTATCAGGATTTCATACGGAAACTCGTCTGTTACAAAGGGATTTCATTTTTAAAACTTATTTGAACTCCTGACTTTTTGTGTGTTCAAAATGCACCATTCAAAGCCACATCATCATTTTTCAATCCTTTCTGACTTCATTTGTTATTTTCATGCATTTACTAATTATTTTGAGCTATAAGACCCTAAGATTGAAAAGCATTTCAAATGAACTCTGAAAAGGTTGAAAGTTGGCATTGTATCATCATTTCATCCACATAGCATGTGCAAGAAAGTTGAGAGGGTTACGGCAAAAACTGGATGCACTTCGTGTACAAAACGGACAATCTCTTTCAAAGTATCAGGATTTCATACGGAAACTCGTCTGTTACAAAGGGATTTCATTGTTTAAAACTTATTTGAACTCCTGACTTTTTGTGTGTTCAAAATGCACCATTCAAAGCCACATCATCATTTTTCAATCCTTTCCGACTTCATTTGTTATTTTTCATGCACTTACTAATTATTTTGAGCTATAAGACCCTAAAATTGAAAAGCATTTCAAATGAACTCTGAAAAGGTTGAAAGTTGGCATGGTATCATCATTTCATCCACATAGCATGTGCAAGAAAGTTGAGACGGTTACGGCAAAAACTGGATGCACTTCGTGTACGAAACGGACAATCTCTTTCAAAGTATGAGGATTTCATACGGAAACTCGTCTGTTACAAAGGGATTTCATTTTTTAAAACTTATTTGAACTCCTGACTTTTTGTGTGTTCAAAATGCACCGTTCAAAGCCACATCATCATTTTTCAATCCTTTCTGACTTCATTTGTTATTTTTCATGCATTTACTAATTATTTTGAGCTATAAGACCCTAAAATTGAAAAGCATTTCAAATGAACTCTGAAAAGGTTGAAAGTTGGCATGGTATCATCATTTCATCCACATAGCATGTGCAAGAAAGCTGAGAGGGTTACGTCAAAAACTGGATGCACTTCGTGTACAAAACGGACAATCTCTTTCAAAGTATCAGGATTTCCTACGGAAACTCGTCTGTTACAAAGGGATTTCATTTTTTAAAACTTATTTGAACTCCTGACTTTTTGTGTGTTCAAAATGCACCATTCAAAGCCACATCATCATTTTTCAATCCTTTCTGACTTCATTTGTTTTTTCACGCATTTACTAATTATTTTGAGCTATAATACCCTAAAATTGAAAAGCATTTCAAATGAACTCTGAAAAGGTTGAAAGTTGGCATGGTATCATCATTTCATCCACATAGCATGTGCAAGAAAGTTGAGAGGGTTACGGCAAAAACTGGATGCACTTCGTGTACAAACCGGACAATCTCTTTCAAAGTATCAGGATTTCATACGGAAACTCGTCTGTTACAAAGGGATTTCATTTTTCAAAATTTATTTGAACTCCTGACTTTTTGTGTGTTCAAAATGCACCATTCAAAGCCACATCATCATTTTTCAATCCTTTCTGACTTCATTTGTTATTTTTCATGCATTTACTAATTATTTTGAGCTATAAGACCCTAAAATTGAAAAGCATTTCAAATGAACTCTGAAAAGGTTGAAAGTTGGCATGGTATCATCGTTTCATCCACATAGCACGTGCAAGAAAGTTGAGAGGGTTACGGCAAAAACTGGATGCACTTCGTGTACGAAACGGACAATCTCTTTCAAAGTATCAGGATTTCATACGGAAACTCGTCTGTTACAAAGGGATTTTATTTTTTAAAACTTATTTGAACTCCGGACTTTTTGTGTGTTCAAAATGCACCATTCAAAGCCACATCATCATTTTTCAATCCTTTCTGACTTCATTTGTTATTTTTCATGCATTTACTAATTATTTTGAGCTATAAGACCCTAAAATTGAAAAGCATTTCAAATGAACTCTGAAAAGGTTGAAAGTTGGCATGGTATCATCATTTCATCCACATAGCATGTGCAAGAAAGTTGAGAGGGTTACGTCAAAAACTGGATGCACTTCGTGTACAAAACGGACAATCTCTTTCAGAGTATCAGGATTTCATACGGAAACTCGTCTGTTACAAAGGGATTTCATTTTTTAAAACTTATTTGAACTCCTGACTTTTTGTGTGTTCAAAATGCACCATTCAAAGCCACATCATCATTTTTCAATCCTTTCTGACTTCATTTGTTATTTTTCATGCATTTACTACTTATTTTGAGCTATAAGACCCTAAAATTGAAAAGCATTTCAAATGAACTCTGAAAAGGTTGAAAGTTGGCATGGAATCATCATTTCATCCACATAGCATGTGCAAGAAAGTTGAGAGGGTTACGGCAAAAACTGGATGCACTTCGTGTACAAAACGGACAATCTCTTTCAAAGTATCAGGATTTCATACGGAAACTCGTCTGTTACAAAGGGATTTCATTTTTAAAACTTATTTGAACTCCTGACTTTTTGTGTGTTCAAAATGCACCATTTAAAGCCACATCATCATTTTTCAATCCTTTCTGACTTCATTTGTTTTTTTCACGCATTTACTAATTATTTTGAGCTATAATACCCTAAAATTGAAAAGCATTTCAAATGAACTCTGAAAAGGTTGAAAGTTGGCATGGTATCATCATTTCATCCACATAGCATGTGCAAGAAAGTTGAGAGGGTTACGGCAAAAACTGGATGCACTTCGTGTACAAACCGGACAATCTCTTTCAAAGTATCAGGATTTCATACGGAAACTCGTCTGTTACAAAGGGATTTCATTTTTTAAAACTTATTTGAACTCCTGACTTTTTGTGTGTTCAAAATGCACCATTCAAAGCCACATCATCATTTTTCAATCCTTTCTGACTTCATTTGTTATTTTTCATGCATTTACTAATTATTTTGAGCTATAAGACCCTAAAATTGAAAAGCATTTCAAATGAACTCTGAAAAGGTTGAAAGTTGGCATGCTATCATCATTTCATCCACATAGCATGTGCAAGAAAGTTGAGAGGGTTATGGCAAAAATTGGATGCACTTCGTGTACAAAACGGACAATCTCTTTCAAAGTATCAGGATTTCATACGGAAACTCGTCTGTTACAAAGGGATTTCATTTTTTAAAACTTATTTGAACTCCTGACGTTTTGTGTGTTCAAAATGCACCATTCAAAGCCACAACATCATTTTTCAATCCTTTCTAACTTCATTTGTTATTTTTCATGCATTTACTAATTATTTTGAGCTATAAGACCCTAAAATTGAAAAGCATTTCAAATGAACTCTGAAAAGGTTGAAAGTTGGCATGGTATCATCATTTCATCCACATAGCATGTGCAAGGAAGTTGAGAGGGTTACGTCAAAAACTGGATGCACTTCGTGTACAAAACGGACAATCTCTTTCAAAGTATCAGGATTTCATACGGAAACTCGTCTGTTACAAAGGGATTTCATTTTTTAAAACTTATTTGAACTCCTGACTTTTTGTGTGTTCAAAATGCACCATTCAAAGCCACATCATCATTTTTCAATCCTTTCTGACTTCATTTGTTATTTTTCATGCATTTACTAATTATTTTGAGCTATAAGACCCTAAAATTGAAAAGCATTTCAAATGAACTCTGAAAAGGTTGAAAGTTGGCATGGTATCATCATTTCATCCACATAGCATGTGCAAGAAAGTTGAGAGGGTTACGGCAAAAACTGGATGCACTTCGTGTACAAAACGGACAATCTCTTTCAAAGTATCAGGATTTCAAAAGGAAACTCGTCTGTTACAAAGGGATTTCATTTTTTAAAACTTATTTGAACTCCTGACTTTTTGTGTGTTCAAAATGCACCATTCAAAGCCACATCATCATTTTCAATCCTTTCTGACTTCATTTGTTATTTTTCATGCATTTACTAATTATTTTGAGCTATAAGACCCTAAAATTAAAAAGCATTTCAAATGAACTCTGAAAAGGTTGAAAGTTGGCTTGGTATCATCATTTCATCCACATAGCATGTGCAAGAAAGTTGAGAGGGTTACGGCAAAAACTGGATGCACTTCGTGTACAAAACGGACAATCTCTTTCAAAGTATCAGGATTTCATACGGAAACTCGTCTGTTACAAAGGGATTTCATTTTTTAAAACTTATTTGAACTCCTGACGTTTTGTGTGTTCAAAATGCACCATTCAAAGCCACATCATCATTTTTCAATCCTTTCTGACTTCATTTGTTATTTTTCATGCATTTACTAATTATTTTGAGCTACAATTCCCTAAAATTGAAAAGCATTTCAAATGAACTCTGAAAAGTTGAAAGTTGGCATGGTATCATCATTTCATCCACATAGCATGTGCAAGAAAGTTGAGAGGGTTACGGCAAAAACGGGATGCACTTCGTGTACAAAACGGACAATCTCTTTCAAAGTATCAGGATTTCATACGGAAACTCGTCTGTTACAAAGGGATTTCATTTTTTAAAACTTATTTGAACTCCTGACTTTTTGTGTGTTCAAAATGCACCATTCAAAGCCACATCATCATTTTTCAATCCTTTCTGACTTCATTTGTTATTTTTCATGCATTTACTACTTATTTTGAGCTATAAGACCCTAAAATTGAAAAGCATTTCAAATGAACTCTGAAAAGGTTGAAAGTTGGCATGGTATCATCATTTCATCCACATAGCATGTGCAAGAAAGTTGAGAGGGTTACGGCAAAAACTGGATGCACTTCGTGTACAAAACGGACAATCTCTTTCAAAGTATCAGGATTTCAAAAGGAAACTCGTCTGTTACAAAGGGATTTCATTTTTTAAACTTATTTGAACTCCTGACTTTTTGTGTGTTCAAAATGCACCATTCAAAGCCACATCATCATTTTCAATCCTTTCTGACTTCATTTGTTATTTTTCATGCATTTACTAATTATTTTGAGCTATAAGACCCTAAAATTGAAAAGCATTTCAAATGAACTCTGAAAAGGTTGAAAGTTGGCATGGTATCATCATTTCATCCACATAGCATGTGCAAGAAAGTCGAGAGGGTTACGGCAAAAACTGGATGCACTTCGTGTACAAAACGGTCAATCTCTTTCAAAGTATCAGGATTTCATACGGAAACTCGTCTGTTAGAAAGGGATTTCATTTTTAAAACTTATTTGAACTCCTGACTTTTTGTGTGTTCAAAATGCACCATTCAAAGCCACATCATCATTTTTCAATCCTTTCTGACTTCATTTGTTATTTTTCATGCATTTACTAATTATTTTGAGCTATAAGACCCTAAAATTGAAAAGCATTTCAAATGAACTCTGAAAAGGTTGAAAGTTGGCATGGTATCATCATTTCATCCACATAGCATGTGCAAGAAAGTCGAGAGGGTTACGGCAAAAACTGGATGCACTTCGTGTACAAAACGGTCAATCTCTTTCAAAGTATCAGGATTTCATACGGAAACTCGTCTGTTAGAAAGGGATTTCATTTTTAAAACTTATTTGAACTCCTGACTTTTTGTGTGTTCAAAATGCACCATTCAAAGCCACATCATCATTTTTCAATCCTTTCTGACTTCATTTGTTATTTTCATGCATTTACTAATTATTTTGAGCTATAAGACCCTAAGATTGAAAAGCATTTCAAATGAACTCTGAAAAGGTTGAAAGTTGGCATGGTATCATCATTTCATCCACATAGCATGTGCAAGAAAGTTGAGAGGGTTACGTCAAAAACTGGATGCACTTCGTGTACAAAACGGACAATCTCTTTCAAAGTATCAGGATTTCATACGGAAACTCGTCTGTTACAAAGGGATTTCATTTTTTAAAACTTATTTGAACTCCTGACGTTTTGTGTGTTCAAAATGCACCATTCAAAGCCACATCATCATTTTTAAATCCTTTCTGACTTCATTTGTTATTTTTCATGCATTTACTAATTATTTTGAGCTACAATTCCCTAAAATTGAAAAGCATTTCAAATGAACTCTGAAAAGTTGAAAGTTGGCATGGTATCATCAATTCATCCACATAGCATGTGCAAGAAAGTTGAGAGGGTTACGGCAAAAACTGGATGCACTTCGTGTACAAAACGGACAATCTCTTTCAAAGTATCAGGATTTCATACGGAAACTCGTCTGTTACAAAGGGATTTCATTTTTAAAACTTATTTGAACTCCTGACTTTTTGTGTGTTCAAAATGCACCATTCAAAGCCACATCATCATTTTTCAATCCTTTCTGACTACATTTGTTTTTTTCACGCATTTACTAATTATTTTGAGCTATAATACCCTAAAATTGAAAAGCATTTCAAATGAACTCTGAAAAGGTTGAAAGTTGGCATGGTATCATCATTTCATCCACATAGCATGTGCAAGAAAGTTGAGAGGGTTACGGCAAAAACTGGATGCACTTCGTGTACAAACCGGACAATCTCTTTCAAAGTATCAGGATTTCATACGGAAACTCGTCTGTTACAAAGGGATTTCATTTTTTTAAACTTATTTGAACTCCTGACTTTTTGTGTGTTCAAAATGCACCATTCAAAGCCACATCATCATTTTTCAATCCTTTCTGACTTCATTTGTTATTTTTCATGCATTTACTAATTATTTTGAGCTATAAGACCCTAAAACTGAAAAGCATTTCAAATGAACTCTGAAAAGGTTGAAAGTTGGCATGCTATCATCATTTCATCCACATAGCATGTGCAAGAAAGTTGAGAGGGTTATGGCAAAAATTGGATGCACTTCGTGTACAAAACGGACAATCTCTTTCAAAGTATCAGGATTTCATACGGAAATCGTCTGTTACAAAGGGATTTCATTTTTTAAAACTTATTTGAACTCCTGACGTTTTGTGTGTTCAAAATGCACCATTCAAAGCCACATCATCATTTTTCAATCCTTTCTAACTTCATTTGTTATTTTTCATGCATTTACTAATTATTTTGAGCTATAAGACCCTAAAATTGAAAAGCATTTCAAATGAACTCTGAAAAGGTTGAAAGTTGGCATGGTATCATCATTTCATCCACATAGCATGTGCAAGAAAGTTGAGAGGGTTACGTCAAAAACTGGATGCACTTCGTGTACAAAACGGACAATCTCTTTCAAAGTATCAGGATTTCATACGGAAACTCGTCTGTTACAAAGGGATTTCATTTTTTAAAACTTATTTGAACTCCTGACTTTTTGTGTGTTCAAAATGCACCATTCAAAGCCACATCATCATTTTTCAATCCTTTCTGACTTCATTTGTTATTTTTCATGCATTTATAATTATTTTGAGCTATAAGACCCTAAAATTGAAAAGCATTTCAAATGAACTCTGAAAAGGTTGAAAGTTGGCATGGTATCATCATTTCATCCACATAGCATGTGCAAGAAAGTTGAGAGGGTTACGGCAAAAACTGGATGCACTTCGTGTACAAAACGGACAATCTCTTTCAAAGTATCAGGATTTCAAAAGGAAACTCGTCTGTTACAAAGGGATTTCATTTTTTAAAACTTATTTGAACTCCTGACTTTTTGTGTGTTCAAAATGCACCATTCAAAGCCACATCATCATTTTCAATCCTTTCTGACTTCATTTGTTATTTTTCATGCATTTACTAATTATTTTGAGCTATAAGACCCTAAAATTAAAAAGCATTTCAAATGAACTCTGAAAAGGTTGAAAGTTGGCATGGTATCATCATTTCATCCACATAGCATGTGCAAGAAAGTTGAGAGGGTTACGGCAAAAACTGGATGCACTTCGTGTACAAAACGGACAATCTCTTTCAAAGTATCAGGATTTCATACGGAAACTCGTCTGTTACAAAGGGATTTCATTTTTTAAAACTTATTTGAACTCCTGACGTTTTGTGTGTTCAAAATGCACCATTCAAAGCCACATCATCATTTTTCAATCCTTTCTGACTTCATTTGTTATTTTTCATGCATTTACTAATTATTTTGAGCTACAATTCCCTAAAATTGAAAAGCATTTCAAATGAACTCTGAAAAGTTGAAAGTTGGCATGGTATCATCATTTCATCCACATAGCATGTGCAAGAAAGTTGAGAGGGTTACGGCAAAAACGGGATGCACTTCGTGTACAAAACGGACAATCTCTTTCAAAGTATCAGGATTTCATACGGAAACTCGTCTGTTACAAAGGGATTTCATTTTTAAAACTTATTTGAACTCCTGACTTGTTGTGTGTTCAAAATGCACCATTCAAAGCCACATCATCATTTTTCAATCCTTTCTGACTTCATTTGTTATTTTCATGCATTTACTAATTATTTTGAGCTATAAGACCCTAAGATTGAAAAGCATTTCAAATGAACTCTGAAAAGGATGAAAGTTGGCATGGTATCATCATTTCATCCACATAGCATGTGCAAGAAAGCTGAGAGGGTTACGTCAAAAACTGGATGCACTTCGTGTACAAAACGGACAATCTCTTTCAAAGTATCAGGATTTCATACGGAAACTCGTCTCTTACAAAGGGATTTCATTGTTTAAAACTTATTTGAACTCCTGACTTTTTGTGTGTTCAAAATGCACCATTCAAAGCCACATCATCATTTTTCAATCCTTTCTGACTTCATTTGTTATTTTTCATGCACTTACTAATTATTTTGAGCTAGAAGACCCTAAAATTGAAAAGCATTTCAAATGAACTCTGAAAAGGTTGAAAGTTGGCATGGTATCATCATTTCATCCACATAGCATGTGCAAGAAAGTTGAGAGGGTTACGGCAAAAACTAGATGCACTTCGTGTACAAAACGGACAATCTCTTTCAAAGTATCAGGATTTCAAAAGGATACTCGTCTGTTACAAAGGGATTTCATTTTTAAAACTTATTTGAACTCCTGACTTTTTGTGTGTTCAAAATGCACCATTCAAAGCCACATCATCATTTTTCAATCCTTTCTAACTTCATTTGTTATTTTTCATGCATTTACTAATTATTTTGAGCTATAAGACCCTAAGATTGAAAAGCATTTCAAATGAACTCTGAAAAGGTTGAAAGTTGGCATGGTATCATCATTTCATCCACATAGCATGTGCAAGAAAGTTGAGAGGGTTACGTCAAAACCTGGATGCACTTCGTGTACAAAACGGACAATCTCTTTCAAAGTATCAGGATTTCATACGGAAACTCGTCTGTTACAAAGGGATTTCATTGTTTAAAACTTATTTGAACTCCTGACTTTTTGTGTGTTCAAAATGCACCATTCAAAGCCACATCATCATTTTTCAATCCTTTCTAACTTCATTTGTTATTTTACATGCATTTACTAATTATTTTGAGCTATAAGACCCTAAAATTGAAAAGCATTTCAAATGAACTCTGAAAAG
The DNA here is from genome assembly GCF_002575655.3 of Aegilops tauschii subsp. strangulata. Classification (NCBI taxonomy): domain Eukaryota; kingdom Viridiplantae; phylum Streptophyta; class Magnoliopsida; order Poales; family Poaceae; genus Aegilops; species Aegilops tauschii. The sequence goes on from NW_027332955.1 coordinate 11,615, forward strand.
GTTGAAAGTTGGCATGGTATCATCATTTCATCCACATAGCATGTGCAAGAAAGCTGAGAGGGTTACGTCAAAAACTGGATGCACTTCGTGTACAAAATGGACAATCTCTTTCAAAGGATCAGGATTTCATACGGAAACTCGTCTGTTACAAAGGGATTTCATTTTTTAAAACTTATTTGAACTCCTGACTTTTTGTGTGTTCAAAATGCACCATTCAAAGCCACATCATCATTTTTCAATCCTTTCTGACTTCGTTTGTTATTTTTCACGCATTTACTAATTATTTTGAGCTATAATACCCTAAAATTGAAAAGCATTTCAAATGAACTCTGAAAAGGTTGAAAGTTGGCATGGTATCATCATTTCATCCACATAGCATGTGCAAGAAAGTTGAGAGGGTTACGGCAAAAACTGGATGCACTTCGTGTACAAAACGGACAATCTCTTTCAAAGTATCAGGATTTCAAAAGGAAAGTCTGTTACAAAGGGATTTCATTTTTAAAACTTATTTGAACTCCTGACTTTTTGTGTGTTCAAAATGCACCATTCAAAGCCACATCATCATTTTTCAATCCTTTCTGACTTTATTTGTTATTTTTCATGCATTTACTAATTATTTTGAGCTATAAGACCCTAAAATTGAAAAGCATTTCAAATGAACTCTGAAAAGTTTGAAAGTTGGCATGGTATCATCATTTCATCCACATAGCATGTGCAAGAAAGTTGAGAGGGTTACGGCAAAAACTGGATGCACTTCGTGTACAAAACGGACAATCTCTTTCAAAGTATCAGGATTTCATACGGAAACTCGTCTGTTACAAAGGGATTTCATTGTTTAAAACTTATTTGAACTCCTGAATTTTTGTGTGTTCAAAATGCACCATTCAAAGCCACATCATCATTTTTCAATCCTTTCTAACTTCATTTGTTATTTTTCATGCATTTACTAATTATTTTGAGCTATAAGACCCTAAAATTGAAAAGCATTTCAAATGAACTCTGAAAAGGTTGAAAGTTGGCATGGTATCATCATTTCATCCACATAGCATGTGCAGGAAAGTTGAGAGGGTTACGTCAAAAACTGGATGCACTTCGTGTACAAAACGGACAATCTCTTTCAAAGTATCAGGATTTCCTACGGAAACTCGCCTGTTACAAAGGGATTTCATTTTTTAAAACTTATTTGAACTCCTGACTTTTTGTGTGTTCAAAATGCACCATTCAAAGCCACATCATCATTTTTCAATCCTTTCTGACTTCATTTGTTATTTTTCACGCATTTACTAATTATTTCGAGCTATAATACCCTAAAATTGAAAAGCATTTCAAATGACCTCTGAAAAGGTTGAAAGTTGGCATGCTATCATCATTTCATCCACATAGCATGTGCAAGAAAGTTGAGAGGGTTACGGCAAAAACTGGATGCACTTCGTGTACAAACCGGACAATCTCTTTCAAAGTATCAGGATTTCATACGGAAACTCGTCTGTTACAAAGGGATTTCATTTTTTTAAACTTATTTCAACTCCTGACTTTTTGTGTGTTCAAAATGCACCATTCAAAGCCACATCATCATTTTTCAATCCTTTCTGACTTCATTTGTTATTTTTCATGCATTTACTAATTATTTTGAGCTATAAGACCCTAAAATTGAAAAGCATTTCAAATGAACTCTGAAAAGGTTGAAAGTTGGCATGGTATCATCATTTCATCCACATAGCATGTGCAAGAAAGTTGAGAGGGTTACGGCAAAAACTGGATGCACTTCGTGTACAAAACGGACAATCTCTTTCAAAGTATCAGGATTTCATACGGAAACTCGTCTGTTACAAAGGGATTTCATTTTTTAAACTTATTTGAACTCCTGACTTTTTGTGTGTTCAAAATGCACCATTCAAAGCCACATCATCATTTTTCAATCCTTTCTGACTTCATTTGTTATTTTTCATGCATTTACTAATTATTTTGAGCTATAAGACCCTAAAATTGAAAAGCATTTCAAATGAACTATGAAAAGGTTGAAAGTTGGCATGGTATCATCATTTCATCCACATAGCATGTGCAAGAAAGTTGAGAGGGTTACGTCAAAAACTGGATGCACTTCGTGTACAAAACGGACAATCTCTTTCAAAGTATCAGGATTTCATACGGAAACTCGTCTGTTAAAAAGGGATTTCATTTTTAAAACTTATTTGAACTCCTGACTTTTTGTGTGTTCAAAATGCACCATTCAAAGCCACATCATCATTTTTCAATCCTTTCTGACTTCATTTGTTATTTTTCATGCACTTACTAATTATTTTGAGCTATAAGACCCTAAAATTGAAAAGCATTTCAAATGAACTCTGAAAAGGTTGAAAGTTGGCATGGTATTGTAACACCCCGAGAATCATGCTACAGTAACTCCCTGTGATTAAGCTAATCATGTTGCTAAACAGGGCTTGATCACATTTGAATCACATTCCTTTTCAAACTCCTAATTCAAACTTCAATTAAATTTAAAAGTGGAAAATAAAAGTTTTCAAAAATTTAAACAAAAATGTTCGGGCCCTGCCAGAAATTGCACTGATAATTATTGTGGAGAAGACACATTTTTATAAAATGCCTAAATACTTTTAAATGAAATAAAACAAAAAAGAAAATAAACAAATAAAAAGAAAACAGAACAGACAAAGAAAAAAAAAGAGAAGGCCCTCCCCCCCCACTGGACCCCTGGCCCAACTGGGCCGACCCCCGGCCCAGCCGGCCTAGCCCATCTCCTACTCCCCCTCGCCCCCTTCCCTGTTCCCCCGACCGGGGTCGGAACAGGGGCCGTCCCCGCCGCACCCCCTCGCCGGCGACGGGGAGGATAAGGACGCCAGCCCCCCGCCTCCTCGGGCCTCTCTCCCACTCACCCCGCTCACCTCTCGGCCCCTGCGCCTCCCCCTTCCCCCCCAGATCCGCGCCGCTCTCTTCTTCCCCATGCCCGACGCGCTCGCCGCCGTTCCCGTCGTTCACACGGCCACCGTGCCCCAATCGCCACCTCGCCGTGTCATACGCCGTCGCCGCCCTCGACTACACCACCTCCGCCTCTCCGTTGAAGCTCGGAGCCACTGCATCGGCCTCCCCGAGCTCATCTTCAACTTCGGACGCCGGCGACCCCCTTCTTCCCCGGCGCCGACCTGCTGCTCCTAAGCTCTCACCGGCCTCCGTGTGCCGCGCGGTGAGCCTCTTCCCCCCTCCTTCCCTGTCCTTTCTCTCTCGCGCGCCCCCTAGCTTCTTCCCCGCGCGCGCCCGAACGCCGCGCCGCGGAGCTCGCCGCCGGCGGGTCTCCGGTGACCTTTTGGTCACGGGCTCAAGCCCGCAGCACTCCCCACCGCACGTAGATGCTCCCCAGCTCCTCCGCTTGCCCGATCTCGCGCCGAACCAACGTTGCCGTTGCTCGCCCGAAGCACCTCGCCGCCGGCGAGCTCGAAGCGCTCGCCCCCGCCCGTTCCAGCCCCTCCGGCCACCACCGTTGGACGCGCGGCGCCGAGCCGCGTCGAACGCGCCCCCCACGACCCCGCAGACCCCCTGTGCGTGAAACCCGCGCCCCTCCCGAGCCGCGCCGCCGCGTTTGGCTCGTCGGAGTCGCTCCGGCGCCGGCCGCCGACGTGGCTGGCCTGGCCCCCCAGTGCCACTGCCAGTGGGCCCATGGGCCCCGTTGACTGGGTCCACCCAGTCAACGTGCTGACTGGGCAGGCCCAGCCACTGACATGCGGGCCCCGCCGCAAAAATAAAAAAAGAAAAAAAAAGAAAAGGAAAATGTTTTATAAATAAAATTAATTAATTAATCTAATCACTCACTGACAGGTGGGCCCAGTAGTTAATTAACTAAAGATTAATTAGTTTAATCTTCTGTTAACCCACTGTCTATGACAGGTGGGTCCCCCGTGTCAGTTTTGACCAGTCAACGGGACTGTTGACCGCTGACGTCACTCATACGTCATGCTGACGTCATATCCCTTTTCTGTTAATTAAATAATTCCAGAAATTCAAATAATCTTTGAAAATTCATATCTTTTAAACCGTAACTCGGATGAAAATGTTTTCAATATGAAAGTTGCTCAGAACGACGAGACGAATCTGAATACGCAGTCCGTTCGTCCACCACACCTCCCTAACCTATCGAACTAGCAACTTTCCCCCTCCGGTCCGTCTGTCCGAAAACGCGAAACATCGGGAATACCTCCCGGATGTCCCCCCCCCCTTCGCCGGTACCACCTACTGTCGCGTTAGGACACACCTAGCACCGTTCATTGTCATGTCACGCATCGTCATGCTTATGTTTGCATTGTATTTACTGTTTCTTCCCCCTCTTCTCTCCGGTAGACTACGAGACCGACACTGCTGCTGTCCAGTTCGACTACGGAGTTGACAACCCCTCCTACTTGCCAGAGCAACCAGGCAAGCCCCCCCCCTTGATCACCAGATATCGCCTATTCTTCTCTATACTGCTTGCATTAGAGTAGTGTAGCATGTTACTGTTTTCCGATATCCTATCCTGATGCATAGCCTATCCTTGCTACTACTGTTGTTACCTTTACCTGCAATCCTACATGCTTAGTATAGGAGGCTAGTTTTCCATCAGTGGCCCTACATTCTTGTCCGTCTGCTGTGCTATACTATCGGGTCGTGATCACCTGGGCGGTGATCACGGGTATATACTTATATACTACATACATGACACATGTGATGACTAAAGTCGGGTCGGCTCGTAGGAGTACCCGCAAGTGGATCTTTGTGGCGGAGCGACAGGGCAGGTTGAGACCACCCAGGTGAGAGGTGGGCCTGGCCCTGGTCGGCGTTCGCGGTTACTTAACATGCTTAACGAGATCTTGGTATTTGATCTGAGTCTGGCCATTTGGTCTATACGCACTAGCCATCTACGCGGGAGTAGTTATGGGTATCCCGGCGTCGTGGTATCAGCCGAAGCCTTCTTGACGTCAGCGACTGAGTGGCGCGCCGGATTGGACTGGAACGCCACTAGGCTAGGTCTGCTTCCGGCCGCGTACGCAACGTGCAGGTGTGCATAGGGCGATGGGCCCAGACCCCTGCGCGCTTAGGATTAGACCGGCGTGCTGACCGCTCTGTTGTGCTTAGGTGGGGCTGCGACGCGTTGATCTTACGAGGCCGGGCATGACCCAGGAAAGTGTGTCCGGCCAAATGGGATCGAGCGTGTTGGGTTATGTGGTGCACCCCTGCAGGGAAGTTTATCTATTCGAATAGCCATGTCCCTCGGTAAAAGGACGACCCGGAGTTGTACCTTGACCTTATGACAACTAGAACCGGATACTGAATAAAATACACCCTTCCAAGTGCCAGATACAACCCGGTGATCGCTCTCTAACAGGGCGACGAGGAGGGGATCGTCGGGTAGGATTATGCTATGCGATGCTACTTGGAGGACTTCAATCTACTCTCTTCTACCTGCTGCAAGATGGAGATGACCAGAAGCGTAGTCTTTGACAGGACTAGCTATCCCCCTTTTATTCTGGCATTCTGCAGTTCAGTCCACTGATATGCCCCTTTACACATATACCCATGCATATGTAGTATAGCTCCTTGCTTGCGAGTACTTTGGATGAGTACTCACGGTTGCTTCTCTCCCTCTTTCCCCCTTTCCTATCTATCTGGTTGTCGCAACCAGATGTTGGAGTCCAGGAGCCAGGCGCCACCGTCGACGACGACACCTACGACACTGGAGGTGCCTACTACTACGTGGAGGCCGCTGACGACAACCAGGAGTAGTTAGGAGGTCCCAGGCAGGAGGCCTTGCCTCTTCGATCGTTGCTACTTTTATGCTAGCCTTCTTAAGGCAAACTTGTTTAACTTATGTCTGTACTCAGATATTGTTGCTTCCGCTGACTCGTCTGTGATCGAGCACTTGTATTCGAGCCCTCGAGGACCCTGGCTTGTATTATGATGCTTGTATGACTTATTTATGTTTTAGAGTTGTGTTGTGATATCTTCCCGTGAGTCCCTGATCTTGATCGTACACATTTGCGTGCATGTTTAGTGTACGGTCAAATCGGGGGCGTCACAAGTTGGTATCAGAGCCGACTGCCTGTAGGAATCCCCCTTTCCACACTCCTTGGCCGAAGTCGAGTCTAGACATTACAAAACTTTTACTAACATGGCTGTGTGTCTTACGGGCCCACGTCGCCATTGGGTGGTACTAGGATCTTTTACTCCTCGACCTTTACTCTGGGACTCTGAACTCTCTTCTACTCGGGTTAAACGAATTTACTAACTCTAACACTAGGATCCCGTGACCACATTCACCCCAAAGTTGGATAAGCCATAGTTGTTTCTTAGAGTAGTATTTTGAACAATTCACACACTGGCATTTGACTCCTTTGAAACGTCTTTGCTTTCAGATGGAACCCACGAGGCAGGTCGTTCGCCACACGACGGCCATTGGTGCCTCGGGATCACCTGCGGTGCTAGCTGAGATGATGACCTATCTGGGTTATCGCTAGCACCCTGAGTACACCGTCTACGAGGAGTACCAGGACTTTAACCAGGAGCAGTACCGTGCCATCGTCCACCTCTACTCTCAGGAGTACGACTCCACTACTGTGCTGCACACCGCACATGGTGTTGGTATGACCATCGATATGGCTGTCCACGATGCTGCCTATGCTGCTCTGACACGTCTTCGTGGAGAGTATCAGGAGTTGGACACCTCCCCTTTCAGGCACATTGCTATCGCCTCTGATGTTGGTGCGGAGGGATACTATACTGCTGCCTACTCCACCGTCACCCGAGAGCCCTTCTACCATCAGCACCTTGTTCTGCATGCTGATGGGCTGGATCAAGCTAACCGAGCTCTTCGCCACGAGATGTACACCACCCATCAGCACCTTTACCGTGCTCTGACGCTGCTGCACCCCTTTGTCCGATCTGGACAGGTACCGCGTACTGCGATCTACCCAGCCAGGACCGTGATGCCCCACGGTGTCGGTTGGCCAGAGGTGGGAGGCTACTCTCCCGCACATGGCCCTCTTCTGCCACCTGAGCGTCGGGCTCTACACCTGAGTATCCGCGGCCCCCAGTCTGCTGACGTCGAGGGCTATCCGTTGCCTCACTACCAGCTGTCGGGCTACGATTACCTCCACAGTACCTCTTGGGACTGATGTAGGCTTGCTTGTAGTATTAGTTGCAGTCGCCGCGAGCCTGTGTGCCGCCTATGATGTTTTAGTCTATGTACTGAACTCTATGTACTGAACTCTATGCATGACCCCTTTTGTAAAGTTATGCCGACTACTATGTAGTAGCTATCGTGCTCCTTTCATTATGCATGTTTCATCATGAATGATCCTTGTCATTGCAAATTTCTCAATGCTGAACTACCCCTGTTATATATTAGCAGGATGGTTAGACCAGGTGGTCGTGGTCGTGGTGGCGATGCCCCACCACCACCTGAGTACATGGCTGGTATGATCCAACAGTTTGAACTGAACATCCAATTCATGGAAAATATGATGGCCCAGTTTCCTCGCCCCAATATGAACCAGCAGCCAGCTCAAGTGACTCTTCAAGATTTCATACGCCTCAACCCAACCATCTACCGCAGCTCAACTCAGCCTCTGGATGCTGATGACTGGCTCCGTGACATCACCTATGAGATGGAGTCTGTTGATGTAGCCCCTGCCAGCTATGTCACCTTTGCTTCCTTCTTCTTGAAGGGACCCGCAGCTCAATGGTGGGACAGCCACAGGCGTACTCTGCCTGCTGGAACAATCATCACATGGCCAGACTTCCAAGCTGCTTTCCGTGCCCGCTTCATTCCTCAAGGAGTCATGGACCGGAAGAAGCGTGAGTTCCGCAACCTCACCCAAGGCAACAAAACTGTCGAAGCTTATCAGCGGGAGTTTCTGGACTTGTCCCGCTATGCTGAAGAAGACATTGCAACTGATGCACGCAGACAGGAGAAGTTCCGTGATGGCCTTCAAGCTAACATCAAGCTCGCACTTCTAGTGCATGACTTTGCTGATTTCTCCACCTTGGTGAACAAGGCCATCAATGTCGAAACTGGTCTGCAGGAATACCAGAGCTCTCACAGGCGCAACCGTGACACGGGCTCATCTTCGGGCCCGCCCTCACAGAAGCGTAAGATATGGATCCCGAACAGCATGTACCGTCCAAATGCATCTGCCCCAAGGCAGACATATGCTGCACCTCGTCTGCCTCCACCACCATCTAGGCAGTCAAGACTTCCAGCTCCACCATCCCAAGCTCCTGTTCCCACTCCGAATAATGGCTTGTGCTTCAGGTGTGGTCAACCAGGACACCGTGCTAAAGAATGCAACCAGAACCAGAATCAACTGGCCCTTCCAGCAACTGGCCGTGGTAACAATCAGCCCCGCAACAACAATGCTAAGTCTTATGGTCGTGCTCATGCCAACCACGTTGATCTCAACGAAGCTCAAGACCAGCCTGCTACTGTGATGGGTACACTCCTCGTAAATTCAGTACCAGCATCCGTTTTATTTGATACAGGTGCATCGCATTCATTCATGTCAGAAGATTTTGCATACAAGCACGACGTTAAATGTGAGGAGATGAACACTTCGGTACTGGTCAAAACCCCCGTGGGACAGTGTCAAACCTCCTTTGTTGGCATCGATGTCCCCGTGGAAATTGAAGGGCTGGAATTCTATGCCTCTCCCATTATCCTGAAGTCGTCTAACATCGACCTCATTTTGGGTATGGATTGGTTGAAAGCGCATACTGCTTCTATAGTTTGCGCCACTAAAACCGTCCATCTGCTACACCCTTCAGATGAAATAGTTGCTTACCAAGCTCATCTGGTGCAAAATGCCGAGGCAAGGCTCTACGCATTGAATGCATTGAACGCTGCACCACTCGAGGGCATTGAAAACATTCCCGTCGTGCGTGAATTCCTCGACGTCTTCCCTGAAGAACTTCCAGGGATTCCCCCTGCTAGAGCTGTCGAATTCATCATCGACTTGAAACCAGGCACCACTCATATAGCCAAGCGACCCTACAAAATGCCGCCGCATGAACTCCTTGAGCTTAAGGAGGAAATCGACAAATCTCTTCGCAAAGGATTCATTCGCCCAAGTTGCTCTCCTTGGGGAGCACCTTCTCTCTTTGTCAAGAAGAAGGATGGGACAAACCGGTTAGTTCAAGACTACCGTCCTATAAACCAAGCTACCATTCAGAATAAATACCCTCTTCCTCGGATCAATGATCTGTATGATCAACTGGCGGGTTCGTCAGTGTTCTCTAAGCTCGACTTGAGGTTGGGCTACCATCAGATCCGTGTTCGCGAAGAGGATATCCCAAAGACCGCCTTCGTGACTCGCTATGGTTCATACGAGTACACCGTCATGTCTTTCGGTTTAACCAATGCTCCAGCCACCTTCTCTCGTCTGATGAACTATATATTCATGGATTACCTCGACAAGTTCGTCGTGGTTTATCTGGATGATATCCTGATATTTTCCAAGAACGAAGAAGAACATGCTGAACATCTTCGACTTGTGCTGGAAAAGCTACGAGAGCATCAACTATATGCCAAGTTCTCCAAATGTGAATTCTGGCTACCCGAAGTAACCTATCTCGGGCATGTCATCTCTAAGGATGGTATTGCCGTCAACCCTGAACAAGTTCAGGCTATTCTTGATTGGACTCCTCCCAAGAACGTTAAGCAAGTCAGAAGTTTTCTCGGTCTCGCCAGCTATTGCCGTCGATTCGTCGAGAACTTCTCCAAGATCGCCAGGCCTCTGACTAACCTGTTGCATAAGGGCGTCAAGTTCCAATGGACAGACAAATGTCAGGAAAGTTTCCAGGCACTCAAAGACAAGTTGACTTCTGCTCCAGTTCTAGCTCCACCTGATACTAAGAAGGACTTTGTCATTTACTGCGACGCTTCCCGTCAAGGATTAGGCTGTGTCCTAATGCAGACCGCAAACTGATTGCTTATGCCTCTCGGCAATTGCGCCCTCACGAAGAGAACTACCCAGTTCACGACCTCGGACTTGCTGCTGTCATTCATGCGCTGAAGCAGTGGCGACATTACCTTCTCGGTAATCGTTGCGAGATCTTCACCGACCACCAAAGTCTGAAGTATTTGTTTACTCAGCCAGATCTGAACCTCCGTCAGCAGAGATGGATGGAGCTTGTTGCAGACTTCGACTTGGGTATTTCCTATACGCCAGGCAAGGCTAATGTAATGGCTGATGCCTTGAGCCGCAAGTCTTACTGCAACCACCTCCAGGTTCACAAAGTTCAGCCCTCGCTTGTTGAAGAATTCAGGAAGCTGAACCTCCATATTGTTCCTCCGGGTGCACTCGCTCCCCCTCCTAAGGAGTTTGGCAAGGTGAACCTCCACGTTGTTACCCAGGGTTCCCTCAATACCCTAGTTGCTAAACCAGATCTCGTGGATAGCATCAAAAGGCTACAGAAGTATGACTCTGAAGCCTACAAGATTAAGCGCTACATCGCAGGAGGAAAGCCCTCATTCTTCACCATTTCTGAAGATGGCACCCTATACTTCAAGGGCCGCCTAGTGGTGCCATGTGCAGAGAAAAACCTGGATATGACACAGGAAGTTATGAAAGAAGCTCATGATACGCCTCTATGTATCCATCCTGGTAGTACAAAGATGTACCAAGACATCCGTCAGAGATTCTGGTGGTCTAATATGAAGCAAGACATTGCTCGTTATGTTGCTGAGTGTGACGTTTGCCGTCGTATCAAAGCAGAACATCAAAGGCCTGCTGGAACTCTGCAACCTATCTCTATTCCTGAATGGAAATGGGACCATGTTGAGATGGACTTCGTCACTGGATTTCCCAAGTCACAGAAAGGTAATGATGCTATTCTTGTCGTCATTGACCGGCTTTCCAAAGTTGCACATTTTCTGGCGGTCAAAGAAACGATCACTGCTAGTCAGTTGGCAACGCTCTATATGTCCAGGATTGTTTCACTCCACGGTATTCCATTGGTTATCAGCTCAGACCGTGGTAGCTTATTCACTTCAAGATTCTGGGCAAGTTTCCAAGAAGCTATGGGAACTCATCTGTCATTCAGTACTGCGTTTCATCCTCAATCGCAAGGACAAGTTGAACGCGTCAACCAAGTTCTCGAAGACATGCTTCGAGCTTGTGTTATTTCCTTCGGCAAGAAATGGGAGGAATCTCTCCCGTATGCTGAGTTCTCTTATAATAATAGCTATCAAGCTAGTCTGAAGATGGCCCCCTTCGAAGTGTTATATGGACGAAAGTGCCGAACCCCTCTGAACTGGTCAAAAACTGGGGAACGTCCACTCTTCGGTCCGGATATTATCCAAGATGCCGAAGAACAAGTCCGCATTATTCGTGAGAATCTCAAGACTGCTCAGTCACGTCAGAAGAGTCAGTATGACCGTCATCATAAAGACATGGTCTATCAACCGGGCGAAAAGGCTTATCTTCGAGTCACACCTATGAAGGGTGCTCACCGCTTCGGGATCAAGGGCAAACTAGCTCCTTGCTATATTGGCCCATTCACTATTCTCGAAAGGCGTGGAAAAGTGGCATACCAACTGGAGCTACCGCCGAACCTTTCTCAAGTTCACGATGTGTTCCATGTGTCACAGCTCCGCCGTTGCTTCAAGGACCCAATCCGAGCTGTGGATCATGAAGAGCTCGAATTGTAGCAAGACCTCTCCTATAAGGAGCATCCGGTCCGCATTCTCGACCAAGCTGAACGCCGCACACATCAGAAGGCGATCAAGTTCCTCAAAGTCCAGTGGTCGCACCATTCTGAAGATGAGGCCACTTGGGAACGAGAGGATCGTCTGCGCGAAGAATACCCCGCACTGTTTCCTTCTACCTCCTAAATCTCGGGACGAGATTTCTTGTAGTGGAGGAGATTTGTAACACCCCGAGAATCATGCTACAGTAACTCCCTGTGATTAAGCTAATCATGTTGCTAAACAGGGCTTGATCACATTTGAATCACATTCCTTTTCAAACTCCTAATTCAAACTTCAATTAAATTTAAAAGTGGAAAATAAAAGTTTTCAAAAATTTAAACAAAAATGTTCGGGCCCTGCCAGAAATTGCACTGATAATTATTGTGGAGAAGACACATTTTTATAAAATGCCTAAATACTTTTAAATGAAATAAAACAAAAAAGAAAATAAACAAATAAAAAGAAAACAGAAAACAGAACAGACAAAGAAAAAAAAAAAAAAAAGAGAAGGCCCTCCCCCCCACTGGACCCCTGGCCCAACTGGGCCGACCCCCGGCCCAGCCGGCCTAGCCCATCTCCCACTCCCCCTCGCCCCCTTCCCTGTTCCCCCGACCGGGGTCGGAACAGGGGCCGTCCCCGCCGCACCCCCTCGCCGGCGACGGGGAGGATAAGGACGCCAGCCCCCCGCCTCCTCGGGCCTCTCTCCCACTCACCCCGCTCACCTCTCGGCCCCTGCGCCTCCCCCTTCCCCCCCAGATCCGCGCCGCTCTCTTCTTCCCCATGCCCGACGCGCTCGCCGCCGTTCCCGTCGTTCACACGGCCACCGTGCCCCAATCGCCACCTCGCCGTGTCATACGCCGTCGCCGCCCTCGACTACACCACCTCCGCCTCTCCGTTGAAGCTCGGAGCCACTGCATCGGCCTCCCCGAGCTCATCTTCAACTTCGGACGCCGGCGACCCCCTTCTTCCCCGGCGCCGACCTGCTGCTCCTAAGCTCTCACCGGCCTCCGTGTGCCGCGCGGTGAGCCTCTTCCCCCTCCTTCCCTGTCCTTTCTCTCTCGCGCGCCCCCTAGCTTCTTCCCCGCGCGCGCCCGAACGCCGCGCCGCGGAGCTCGCCGCCGGCGGGTCTCCGGTGACCTTTTGGTCACGGGCTCAAGCCCGCAGCACTCCCCACCGCACGTAGATGCTCCCCAGCTCCTCCGCTTGCCCGATCTCGCGCCGAACCAACGTTGCCGTTGCTCGCCCGAAGCACCTCGCCGCCGGCGAGCTCGAAGCGCTCGCCCCCGCCCGTTCCAGCCCCTCCGGCCACCACCGTTGGACGCGCGGCGCCGAGCCGCGTCGAACGCGCCCTGCCACGACCCCGCAGACCCCCTGTGCGTGAAACCCGCGCCCCTCCCGAGCCGCGCCGCCGCGTTTGGCTCGTCGGAGTCGCTCCGGCGCCGGCCGCCGACGTGGCTGGCCTGGCCCCCCCCAGTGCCACTGCCAGTGGGCCCGTGGGCCCCGTTGACTGGGTCCACCCAGTCAACGTGCTGACTGGGCAGGCCCAGCCACTGACATGCGGGCCCCGCCGCAAAAATAAAAAAAGAAAAAAAAGAAAGGGAAAATGTTTTATAAATAAAATTAATTAATTAATCTAATCACTCACTGACAGGTGGGCCCAGTAGTTAATTAACTAAAGATTAATTAGTTTAATCTTCTGTTAACCCACTGTCTATGACAGGTGGGTCCCCCGTGTCAGTTTTGACCAGTCAACGGGACTGTTGACCGCTGACGTCACTCGTACGTCATGCTGACGTCATATCCCTTTTCTGTTAATTAAATAATTCCAGAAATTCAAATAATCTTTGAAAATTCATATCTTTTAAACCGTAACTCGGATGAAAATGTTTTATATATGAAAGTTGCTCAGAACGACGAGACGAATCCGAATACGCTGTCCGTTCGTCCACCACACCTCCCTAACCTATCGAACTAGCAACTTTCCCCCTCCGGTCCGTCTGTCCGAAAACGCGAAACATCGGGAATACCTCCCGGATGTTCCCCCCCTTCGCCGGTACCACCTACTGTCGCGTTAGGACACACCTAGCACCGTTCATTGTCATGTCACGCATCGTCATGCTTATGTTTGCATTGTATTTACTGTTTCTTCCCCCTCTTCTCTCCGGTAGACTACGAGACCGACACTGCTGCTGTCCAGTTCGACTACGGAGTTGACGACCCCTCCTACTTGCCAGAGCAACCAGGCAAGCCCCCCCCTTGATCACCAGATATCGCCTATTCTTCTCTATACTGCTTGCATTAGAGTAGTGTAGCATGTTACTGTTTTCCGATATCCTATCCTGATGCATAGCCTATCCTTGCTACTACTGTTGTTACCTTTACCTGCAATCCTACATGCTTAGTATAGGAGGCTAGTTTTCCATCAGTGGCCCTACATTCTTGTCCGTCTGCTGTGCTATACTATCGGGTCGTGATCACCTGGGCGGTGATCACGGGTATATACTTATATACTACATACATGACACATGTGATGACTAAAGTCGGGTCGGCTCGTAGGAGTACCCGCAAGTGGATCTTTGTGGCGGAGCGACAGGGCAGGTTGAGACCACCCAGGTGAGAGGTGGGCCTGGCCCTGGTCGGCGTTCGCGGTTACTTAACACGCTTAACGAGATCTTGGTATTTGATCTGAGTCTGGCCATTTGGTCTATACGCACTAGCCATCTACGCGGGAGTAGTTATGGGTATCCCGGCGTCGTGGTATCAGCCGAAGCCTTCTTGACGTCAGCGACTGAGTGGCGCGCCGGATTGGACTGGAACGCCACTAGGCTAGGTCTGCTTCCGGCCGCGTACGCAACGTGCAGGTGTGCATAGGGCGATGGGCCCAGACCCCTGCGCGCTTAGGATTAGACCGGCGTGCTGACCGCTCTGTTGTGCTTAGGTGGGGCTGCGACGCGTTGATCTTACGAGGCCGGGCATGACCCAGGAAAGTGTGTCCGGCCAAATGGGATCGAGCGTGTTGGGTTATGTGGTGCACCCCTGCAGGGAAGTTTATCTATTCGAATAGCCGTGTCCCTCGGTAAAAGGACGACCCGGAGTTGTACCTTGACCTTATGACAACTAGAACCGGATACTGAATAAAATACACCCTTCCAAGTGCCAGATACAACCCGGTGATCGCTCTCTAACAGGGCGACGAGGAGGGGATCGCCGGGTAGGATTATGCTATGCGATGCTACTTGGAGGACTTCAATCTACTCTCTTCTACCTGCTGCAAGATGGAGATGACCAGAAGCGTAGTCTACGACAGGACTAGCTATCCCCCTTTTATTCTGGCATTCTGCAGTTCAGTCCACTGATATGCCCCTTTACACATATACCCATGCATATGTAGTATAGCTCCTTGCTTGCGAGTACTTTGGATGAGTACTCACGGTTGCTTCTCTCCCTCTTTCCCCCTTTCCTATCTATCTGGTTGTCGCAACCAGATGTTGGAGTCCAGGAGCCAGACGCCACCGTCGACGACGACACCTACGACACTGGAGGTGCCTACTACTACGTGCAGGCCGCTGACGACGACCAGGAGTAGTTAGGAGGTCCCAGGCAGGAGGCCTTGCCTCTTCGATCGTTGCTACTTTTGTGCTAGCCTTCTTAAGGCAAACTTGTTTAACTTATGTCTGTACTCAGATATTGTTGCTTCCGCTGACTCGTCTGTGATCGAGCACTTGTATTCGAGCCCTCGAGGACCCTGGCTTGTATTATGATGCTTGTATGACTTATTAATGTTTCAGAGTTGTGTTGTGATATCTTCCCGTGAGTCCCTGATCTTGATCGTACACATTTGCGTGCATGATTAGTGTACGGTCAAATCGGGGGCGTCACAGGTATCATCATTTCATCCACATAGCATCTGCAAGAAAGTTGAGAGGGTTACGGCAAAAACTAGATGCACTTCGTGTACAAAACAGATAATCTCTTTCAAAGTATCAGGATTTCAAAAGGAAACTCGTCTGTTACAAAGGGATTTCATTTTTTTAAACTTATTTGAACTCCTGACTTTTTGTGTGTTCAAAATGCACCATTCAAAGCCACATCATCATTTTTCAATCCTTTCTGACTTCACTTGTTATTTTTCATGCATTTACTAATTATTTTGAGCTATAAGACCCTAAAATTGAAAAGCATTTCAAATGAACTCTGAAAAGGTTGAAAGTTGGCATGGTATCATCATTTCATCCACATAGCATGTGCAAGAAAGGTGAGAGGGTTACGACAAAAACTGGATGCACTTCGTGTACGAAACGGACAATCTCTTTCAAAGTATCAGGATTACATACGGAAACTCGTCTGTTACAAAGGGATTTCATTTTTTAAAACTTATTTGAACTCCTGACTTTTTGTGTGTTCAAAATGCACCATTCAAAGCCACATCATCATTTTTCAATCCTTTCTGACTTCATTTGTTATTTTTCATGCATTTACTAATTATTTTGAGCTATAAGACCCTAAAATTGAAAAGCATTTCAAATGAACTCTGAAAAGGTTGAAAGTTGGCATGGTATCATCATTTCATCCACATAGCATGTGCAAGAAAGCTGAGAGGGTTACGTCAAAAACTGGATGCACTTCGTGTACAAAACGGACAATCTCTTTCAAAGTATCAGGATTTCATACGGAAACTCGTCTGTTACAAAGGGATTTCATTTTTTAAAACTTATTTGAACTCCTGACTTTTTGTGTGTGCAAAATGCACCATTCAAAGCCACATCATCATTTTTCAATCCTTTCTGACTTCATTTGTTATTTTTCACGCATTTACTAATTATTTTGAGCTATAATACCCTAAATTGAAAAGCATTTCAAATGAACTCTGAAAAGGTTGAAAGTTGGCATGGTATCATCAGTTCATCCACATAGCATGTGCAAGAAAGTTGAGAGGGTTACGGCAAAAACTGGATGCACTTCGTGTACAAACCGGACAATCTCTTTCAAAGTATCAGGATTTCATACGGAAACTCGTCTGTTACAAAGGGATTTCATTTTTTAAAACTTATTTGAACTCCTGACTTTTTGTGTGTGCAAAATGCACCATTCAAAGCCACATCATCATTTTTCAATCCTTTCTGACTTCATTTGTTATTTTTCATGCATTTACTAATTATTTTGAGCTATAAGACCCTAAAATTGAAAAGCATTTCAAATGAACTCTGAAAAGGTTGAAAGTTGCCATGGTATCATCATTTCATCCACATAGCATGTGCAAGAAAGTTGAGAGGGTTACGACAAAAACTGGATGCACTTCGTGTACAAAACGGACAATCTCTTTCAAAGTATAAGGATTTCATACGGAAACTCGTCTTTTACAAAGGGATTTCATTTTTAAAAACTTTTTTGAACTCCTGACTTTTTGTGTGTTCAAAATGCACCATTCAAAGCCACATCATCTTTTTTCAATCCTTTCTGACTTCATTTGTTATTATTCATGCACTTACTAATTATTTTGAGCTATAAGACCCTAAAATTGAAAAGCATTTCAAATGAACTCTGAAAATGTTGAAAGTTGGCATGGTATCATCATTTCATCCACATAGCATGTGCAAGAAAGTTGAGAGGGTTACGGCAAAAACTGGATGCACTTCGTGTACAAAATGGACAATCTCTTTCAAAGTATCAGGATTTCAAAAGGAAACTCGTCTGTTACAAAGGGATTTCATTTTTTAAAACTTTTTTGAACTCCTGACTTTTCGTGTGTTCAAAATGCACCATTCAAAGCCACATCATCATTTTTCAATCCTTTCTGACTTCACTTGTTATTTTTCATGCATTTACTAATTATTTTGAGCTATAAGACCCTAAAATTGAAAAGCATTTCAAATGAACTCTGAAAAGGTTGAAAGTTGGCATGGTATCATCATTTCATCCACATAGCATGTGCAAGAAAGTTGAAATGGTTACGGCAAAAACTGGATGCACTTCGTGTACAAAACGGACAAACTCTTTCAAAGTATCAGGATTTCATACGGAAACTCGTCTGTTATAAAGGGATTTCATTTTTTAAAACTTATTTGAACTCCTGACTTTTTGTGTGTGCAAAATGCACCATTCAAAGCCACATCATCATTTTTCAATCCTTTCTGACTTCATTTGTTATTTTTCATGCATTTACTAATTATTTTGAGCTATAAGACCCTAAAATTGAAAAGCATTTCAAATGAACTCTAGAAAGGTTGAAAGTTGGCATGGTATCATCATTCCATCCACATAGCATGTGCAAGAAAGTTGAGAGGGTTACGGCAAAAACTGGATGCACTTCGTGTACAAAACGGACAATCTCTTTCAAAGTATCAGGATTTCATACGGAAACTCGTCTGTTACAACAGGATTTCATTTTTTAAAACTTATTTGAACTCCTGACTTTTTGTGTGTTCAAAATGCACCATTCAAAGCCACATCATCATTTTTCAATCCTTTCTGACTTCATTTGTTATTTTTCATGCATTTACTAATTATTTTGAGCTATAAGACCCTAAAATTGAAAAGCATTTCAAATGAACTCTGAAAAGGTTGAAAGTTCGCATGGTATCATCATTCCATCCACATAGCATGGGTCAAGAAAGTTGAGAGGGTTACGGCATAAACTGGATGCACTTCGTGTACGAAACGGACAATCTCTTCCAAAGTATCAGGATTTCATACGGAAACTCGTCTGGTACAAAGGGATTTCATTTTTAAAAACTTATTTGAACTCCTGACTTTTTGTGTGTGCAAAATGCACCATTCAAAGCCACATCATCATTTTTCAATCCTTTCTGACTTCATTTGTTATTTTTCATGCATTTACTAATTATTTTAGCTATAAGACCCTAAAATTGAAAAGCATTTCAAATTAACTCTGGAAACGTTGAAAGTTGGCATGGTATCATCATTCCATCCACATAGCATGTGCAAGAAAGATGAGAGGGTTACGGCAAAAACTGGATGTACTTCGTGTACAAAACGGACAATCTCTTTCAAAGTATCTGGATTTCATACGGAAACTCGTCTATTACAACGGGATTTCATTTTTTAAAACTTATTTGAACTCCTGACTTTTTGTGTGTTCAAAATGCACCATTCAAAGCCACATCATCATTTTTCAATCCTATCTGACTTCATTTGTTATTTTTCATGCATTTACTAATTATTTTGAGCTATAAGACCCTAAAATTGAAAAGCATTTCAAATGAACTCTGAAAAGGTTGAAAGTTGGCATGGTATCATCATTTCATCCACATAGCATGTGCAAGAAAGTTGAGAGGGTTACGGCATAAACTGGATGCACTTCGTGTACGAAACGGACAATCTCTTCCAAAGTATCAAGATTTCATACGGAAACTCGTCTGGTACAAAGGGATTTCATTTTTAGAAACTTATTTGAACTCCTGACTTTTTGTGTGTTCAAAATGCACCATTCAAAGCCACATCATCATTTTTCAATCCTTTCTGACTTCATTTGTTATTTTTCATGCATTTACTAATTATTTTGAGCTATAAGACCCTAAAATTGAAAAGCATTTCAAATTAACTCTGGAAAGGTTGAAAGTTGGCATGGTATCATCATTCCATCCACATAGCATGTGCAAGAAAGTTGAGAGGGTTACGGCAAAAACTGGATGCACTTCGTGTACAAAACGGACAATCTCTTTCAAAGTATCTGGATTTCATACGGAAACTCGTTTGTTACAACGGGATTTCATTTTTTAAAACTTATTTGAACTCCTGACTTTTTGTGTGTTCAAAATGCACCATTCAAAGCCACATCATCATTTTTCAATCCTATCTGACTTCATTTGTTATTTTTCATGCATTTACTAATTATTTTGAGCTATAAGACCCTAAAATTGAAAGGCATTTCAAATGAACTCTGAAAAGGTTGAAAGTTGGCATGGTATCATCATTTCATCCACATAGCAAGTGCAAGAAAGTTGAGAGGGTTACGGCATAAACTGGATGCACTTCCTGTACAAAACGGACTATCTCTTCCAAAGTATCACGATTTCATACGGAAACTCGTCTGGTACAAAGGGATTTCATTTTTTAAAACTTATTTGAACTCCTGACTTTTTGTGTGTTCAAAATGCACCATTCAAAGCCACATCATCATTTTTCAATCCTTTCTGACTTCATTTGTTATTTTTCATGCATTTACTAATTATTTTGAGCTATAAGACCCTAAAATTGAAAAGCATTTCAAATTAACTCTGAAAAGGTTGAAATTGGCATGGTATCATCATTCCATCCACATAGCATGTGCAAGAAATTTGAGAGGGTGACGGCAAAAACTGGATGCACTTCGTGTACAAAACGGACAATCTCTTTCAAAGTATCTGGATTTCATACGGAAACTCGTCTGTTACAACGGGATTTCATTTTTTTAAACTTATTTGAACTCCTGACTTTTTGTGTGTTCAAAATGCACCATTCAAAGCCACATCATCATTTTTCAATCCTTTCTGACTTCATTTGTTATTTTTCATGCATTTACTAATTATTTTGAGCTATAAGACCCTAAAATTGAAAAGCATTTCAAATGAATTCTGAAAAGGTTGAAAGTTGGCATGGTATCATCATTTCATCCACATAGCATGTGCAAGAAAGTTGAAAGGGTTACGGCAAAAACTGGATGCACTTCGTGTACAAAACGGACAATCTCTTTCAAAGTATGAGGATTTCATACGGAAACTCGTCTGTTACAAAGGGATTTCATTTTTTAAAACTTATTTGAACTCCTGACTTTTTGTGTGTGCAAAATGCACCATTCAAAGCCACATCATCATTTTTCAATCCTTTCTGACTTCATTTGTTATTTTTCATGCATTTACTAATTATTTTGAGCTATAAGACCCTAAAATTGAAAAGCATTTCAAATGAACTCTAGAAAGGTTGAAAGTTGGCATGGTATCATCATTCCATCCACATAGCATGTGCAAGAAAGTTGAGAGGGTTACGGCAAAAACTGGATGCACTTCGTGTACAAAACGGACAATCTCTTTCAAAGTATCAGGATTTCATACGGAAACTCGTCTGTTACAACAGGATTTCATTTTTTAAAACTTATTTGAACTCCTGACTTTTTGTGTGTTCAAAATGCACCATTCAAAGCCACATCATCATTTTTCAATCCTTTCTGACTTCATTTGTTATTTTTCATGCATTTACTAATTATTTTGAGCTATAAGACCCTAAAATTGAAAAGCATTTCAAATGAACTCTGAAAAGGTTGAAAGTTCGCATGGTATCATCATTCCATCCACATAGCATGGGTCAAGAAAGTTGAGAGGGTTACGGCATAAACTGGATGCACTTCGTGTACGAAACGGACAATCTCTTCCAAAGTATCAGGATTTCATACGGAAACTCGTCTGGTACAAAGGGATTTCATTTTTAAAAACTTATTTGAACTCCTGACTTTTTGTGTGTGCAAAATGCACCATTCAAAGCCACATCATCATTTTTCAATCCTTTCTGACTTCATTTGTTATTTTTCATGCATTTACTAATTATTTTAGCTATAAGACCCTAAAATTGAAAAGCATTTCAAATTAACTCTGGAAACGTTGAAAGTTGGCATGGTATCATCATTCCATCCACATAGCATGTGCAAGAAAGATGAGAGGGTTACGGCAAAAACTGGATGCACTTCGTGTACAAAACGGACAATCTCTTTCAAAGTATCTGGATTTCATACGGAAACTCGTCTATTACAACGGGATTTCATTTTTTAAAACTTATTTGAACTCCTGACTTTTTGTGTGTTCAAAATGCACCATTCAAAGCCACATCATCATTTTTCAATCCTATCTGACTTCATTTGTTATTTTTCATGCATTTACTAATTATTTTGAGCTATAAGACCCTAAAATTGAAAAGCATTTCAAATGAACTCTGAAAAGGTTGAAAGTTGGCATGGTATCATCATTTCATCCACATAGCATGTGCAAGAAAGTTGAGAGGGTTACGGCATAAACTGGATGCACTTCGTGTACGAAACGGACAATCTCTTCCAAAGTATCAAGATTTCATACGGAAACTCGTCTGGTACAAAGGGATTTCATTTTTAGAAACTTATTTGAACTCCTGACTTTTTGTGTGTTCAAAATGCACCATTCAAAGCCACATCATCATTTTTCAATCCTTTCTGACTTCATTTGTTATTTTTCATGCATTTACTAATTATTTTGAGCTATAAGACCCTAAAATTGAAAAGCATTTCAAATTAACTCTGGAAAGGTTGAAAGTTGGCATGGTATCATCATTCCATCCACATAGCATGTGCAAGAAAGTTGAGAGGGTTACGGCAAAAACTGGATGCACTTCGTGTACAAAACGGACAATCTCTTTCAAAGTATCTGGATTTCATACGGAAACTCGTTTGTTACAACGGGATTTCATTTTTTAAAACTTATTTGAACTCCTGACTTTTTGTGTGTTCAAAATGCACCATTCAAAGCCACATCATCATTTTTCAATCCTATCTGACTTCATTTGTTATTTTTCATGCATTTACTAATTATTTTGAGCTATAAGACCCTAAAATTGAAAGGCATTTCAAATGAACTCTGAAAAGGTTGAAAGTTGGCATGGTATCATCATTTCATCCACATAGCAAGTGCAAGAAAGTTGAGAGGGTTACGCCATAAACTGGATGCACTTCCTGTACAAAACGGACTATCTCTTCCAAAGTATCACGATTTCATACGGAAACTCGTCTGGTACAAAGGGATTTCATTTTTAAAAACTTATTTGAACTCCTGACTTTTTGTGTGTTCAAAATGCACCATTGAAAGCCACATCATCATTTTTCAATCCTTTCTGACTTCATTTGTTATTTTTCATGCATTTACTAATTATTTTGAGCTATAAGACCCTAAAATTGAAAAGCATTTCAAATTAACTCTGAAAAGGTTGAAAGTTGGCATGGTATCATCATTCCATCCACATAGCATGTGCAAGAAATTTGAGAGGGTTACGGCAAAAATTGGATGCACTTCGTGTACAAAACGGACAATCTCCTTCAAAGTATCTGGATTTCATACGGAAACTCGTCTGTTACAACGGGATTTCATTTTTTTAAACTTATTTGAACTCCTGACTTTTTGTGTGTTCAAAATGCACCATTCAAAGCCACATCATCATTTTTCAATCCTTTCTGACTTCATTTGTTATTTTTCATGCATTTACTAATTATTTTGAGCTATAAGACCCTAAAATTGAAAAGCATTTCAAATGAACTCTGAAAAGGTTGAAAGTTGGCATGGTATCATCATTTCATCCACATAGCATGTGCAAGAAAGTTGAGAGGGTTACGGCAAAAACTGGATGCACTTCGTGTACAAAACGGACAATCTCTTTCAAAGTATCTGGATTTCAAAAGGATACTCGTCTGTTACAAAGGGATTTCATTTTTTAAAACTTATTTGAACTCCTGACTTTTTGTGTGTTCAAAATGCACCATTCAAAGCCACATCATCATTTTTCAATCCTTTCTGACTTCATTTGTTATTTTTCATGCATTTACTAATTATTTTGAGCTATAAGACCCTAAGATTGAAAAGCATTTCAAATGAACTCTGAAAAGTTTGAAAGTTGGCATGGTATCATCATTTCATCCACATAGCATGTGCAAGAAAGTTGAGAGGGTTACGGCAAAAACTGGATGCACTTCGTGTACAAAACGGACAATCTCTTTCAAAGTATGAGGATTTCATACGGAAACTCATCTGTTACAACGGGATTTCATTTTTTAAAACTTATTTGAACTCCTGACTTTTTGTGTGTGCAAAATGCACCATTCAAAGCCACATCATCATTTTTCAATCCTTTCTGACTTCATTTGTTATTTTTCATGCATTTACTAATTATTTTGAGCTATAAGACCCTAAAATTGAAAAGCATTTCAAATGAACTCTGGAAAGGTTGAAAGTTGGCATGGTATCATCATTCCATCCACATAGCATGTGCAAGAAAGTTGAGAGGGTTATGGCAAAAATTGGATGCACTTCGTGTACAAAACGGACAATCTCTTTCAAAGTATCAGGATTTCATACGGAAACTCATCTGTTACAAAGGGATTTCATTTTTTAAAACTTATTTGAACTCCTGACTTTCTGTGTGTTCAAAATGCACCATTCAAAGCCACATCATCATTTTTAAATCCTTTCTGACTTCATTTGTTATTTTTCATGCATTTACTAATTATTTTGAGCTATAAGACCCTAAAATTGAAAAGCATTTCAAATGAACTCTGAAAAGGTTGAAAGTTGGCATGGTATCATCATTTCATCCACATAGCATGTGCAAGAAAGTTGAGAGGGTTACGGCAAAAACTGGATGCACTTCGTGTACAAAACGGACAATCTCTTTCAAAGTATCCGGATTTCAAAAGGATACTCGTCTGTTACAAAGGGATTTCATTTTTTAAAACTTATTTGAACTCCTGACTTTTTGTGTGTTCAAAATGCACCATTCAAAGCCACATCATCATTTTTCAATCCTTTCTGACTTCATTTGTTATTTTTCATGCATTTACTAATTATTTTGAGCTATAAGACCCTAAGATTGAAAAGCATTTCAAATGAACTCTGAAAAGTTTGAAAGTTGGCATGGTATCATCATTTCATCCACATAGCATGTGCAAGAAAGTTGAGAGGGTTACGGCAAAAACTGGATGCACTTCGTGTACAAAACGGACAATCTCTTTCAAAGTATGAGGATTTCATACGGAAACTCATCTGTTACAACGGGATTTCATTTTTTAAAACTTATTTGAACTCCTGACTTTTTGTGTGTGCAAAATGCACCATTCAAAGCCACATCATCATTTTTCAATCCTTTCTGACTTCATTTGTTATTTTTCATGCATTTACTAATTATTTTGAGCTATAAGACCCTAAAATTGAAAAGCATTTCAAATGAACTCTGAAAAGGTTGAAAGTTGGCATGGTATCATCATTTCATCCACATAGCATGTGCAAGAAAGTTGAGAGGGTTACGGCAAAAACTGGATGCACTTCGTGTACAAAACGGACAATCTCTTTCAAAGTATCAGGATTTCATACGGAAACTCATCTGTTACAAAGGGATTTCATTTTTTAAAACTTATTTGAACTCCTGACTTTTTGTGTGTTCAAAATGCACCATTCAAAGCCACATCATCATTTTTAAATCCTTTCTGACTTCATTTGTTATTTTTCATGCATTTACTAATTATTTTGAGCTATAAGACCCTAAAATTGAAAAGCATTTCAAATGAACTCTGAAAAGGTTGAAAGTTGGCATGGTATCATCATTTCATCCACATAGCATGTGCAAGAAAGTTGAGAGGGTTACGGCATAAACTGGATGCACTTCGTGTACGAAACGGACAATCTCTTCCAAAGTATCAAGATTTCATACGGAAACTCGTCTGGTACAAAGGGATTTCATTTTTAGAAACTTATTTGAACTCCTGACTTTTTGTGTGTTCAAAATGCACCATTCAAAGCCACATCATCATTTTTCAATCCTTTCTGACTTCATTTGTTATTTTTCATGCATTTACTAATTATTTTGAGCTATAAGACCCTAAAATTGAAAAGCATTTCAAATTAACTCTGGAAAGGTTGAAAGTTGGCATGGTATCATCATTCCATCCACATAGCATGTGCAAGAAAGTTGAGAGGGTTACGGCAAAAACTGGATGCACTTCGTGTACAAAACGGACAATCTCTTTCAAAGTATCTGGATTTCATACGGAAACTCGTTTGTTACAACGGGATTTCATTTTTTAAAACTTATTTGAACTCCTGACTTTTTGTGTGTTCAAAATGCACCATTCAAAGCCACATCATCATTTTTCAATCCTATCTGACTTCATTTGTTATTTTTCATGCATTTACTAATTATTTTGAGCTATAAGACCCTAAAATTGAAAGGCATTTCAAATGAACTCTGAAAAGGTTGAAAGTTGGCATGGTATCATCATTTCATCCACATAGCAAGTGCAAGAAAGTTGAGAGGGTTAAGCCATAAACTGGATGCACTTCCTGTACAAAACGGACTATCTCTTCCAAAGTATCACGATTTCATACGGAAACTCGTCTGGTACAAAGGGATTTCATTTTTAAAAACTTATTTGAACTCCTGACTTTTTGTGTGTTCAAAATGCACCATTCAAAGCCACATCATCATTTTTCAATCCTTTCTGACTTCATTTGTTATTTTTCATGCATTTACTAATTATTTTGAGCTATAAGACCCTAAAATTGAAAAGCATTTCAAATTAACTCTGAAAAGGTTGAAAGTTGGCATGGTATCATCATTCCATCCACATAGCATGTGCAAGAAATTTGAGAGGGTTACGGCAAAAATTGGATGCACTTCGTGTACAAAACGGACAATCTCCTTCAAAGTATCTGGATTTCATACGGAAACTCGTCTGTTACAACGGGATTTCATTTTTTTAAACTTATTTGAACTCCTGACTTTTTGTGTGTTCAAAATGCACCATTCAAAGCCACATCATTATTTTTCAATCCTTTCTGACTTCATTTGTTATTTTTCATGCATTTACTAATTATTTTGAGCTATAAGACCCTAAAATTGAAAAGCATTTCAAATGAACTCTGAAAAGGTTGAAAGTTGGCATGGTATCATCATTTCATCCACATAGCATGTGCAAGAAAGTTGAGAGGGTTACGGCAAAAACTGGATGCCCTTCGTGTACAAAACGGACAATCTCTTTCAAAGTATCTGGATTTCAAAAGGATACTCGTCTGTTACAAAGGGATTTCATTTTTTAAAACTTATTTGAACTCCTGACTTTTTGTGTGTTCAAAATGCACCATTCAAAGCCACATCATCATTTTTAAATCCTTTCTGACTTCATTTGTTATTTTTCATGCATTTACTAATTATTTTGAGCTATAAGACCCTAAGATTGAAAAGCATTTCAAATGAACTCTGAAAAGTTTGAAAGTTGGCATGGTATCATCATTTCATCCACATAGCATGTGCAAGAAAGTTGAGAGGGTTACGGCAAAAACTGGATGCACTTCGTGTACAAAACGGACAATCTCTTTCAAAGTATGAGGATTTCATACGGAAACTCATCTGTTACAACGGGATTTCATTTTTTAAAACTTATTTGAACTCCTGACTTTTTGTGTGTGCAAAATGCACCATTCAAAGCCACATCATCATTTTTCAATCCTTTCTGACTTCATTTGTTATTTTTCATGCATTTACTAATTATTTTGAGCTATAAGACCCTAAAATTGAAAAGCATTTCAAATGAACTCTGGAAAGGTTGAAAGTTGGCATGGTATCATCATTCCATCCACATAGCATGTGCAAGAAAGTTGAGAGGGTTATGGCAAAAATTGGATGCACTTCGTGTACAAAACGGACAATCTCTTTCAAAGTATCAGGATTTCATACGGAAACTCATCTGTTACAAAGGGATTTCATTTTTTAAAACTTATTTGAACTCCTGACTTTTTGTGTGTTCAAAATGCACCATTCAAAGCCACATCATCATTTTTAAATCCTTTCTGACTTCATTTGTTATTTTTCATGCATTTACTAATTATTTTGAGCTATAAGACCCTAAAATTGAAAAGCATTTCAAATGAACTCTGAAAAGGTTGAAAGTTGGCATGGTATCATCATTTCATCCACATAGCATGTGCAAGAAAGTTGAGAGGGTTACGGCAAAAACTGGATGCACTTCGTGTACAAAACGGACAATCTCTTTCAAAGTATCTGGATTTCAAAAGGATACTCGTCTGTTACAAAGGGATTTCATTTTTTAAAACTTATTTGAACTCCTGACTTTTTGTGTGTTCAAAATGCACCATTCAAAGCCACAACATCATTTTTCAATCCTTTCTGACTTCATTTGTTATTTTTCATGCATTTACTAATTATTTTGAGCTATAAGACCCTAAGATTGAAAAGCATTTCAAATGAACTCTGAAAAGTTTGAAAGTTGGCATGGTATCATCATTTCATCCACATAGCATGTGCAAGAAAGTTGAGAGGGTTACGGCAAAATTTGGATGCACTTCGTGTACAAAACGGACAATCTCTTTCAAAGTATGAGGATTTCATACGGAAACTCATCTGTTACAACGGGATTTCATTTTTTAAAACTTATTTGAACTCCTGACTTTTTGTGTGTGCAAAATGCACCATTCAAAGCCACATCATCATTTTTCAATCCTTTCTGACTTCATTTGTTATTTTTCATGCATTTACTAATTATTTTGAGCTATAAGACCCTAAAATTGAAAAGCATTTCAAATGAACTCTGGAAAGGTTGAAAGTTGGCATGGTATCATCATTCCATCCACATAGCATGTGCAAGAAAGTTGAGAGGGTTACGGCAAAAACTGGATGCACTTCGTGTACAAAACGGACAATCTCTTTCAAAGTATCAGGATTTCATACGGAAACTCGTCTATTACAATGGGATTTCATTTTTTAAAACTTATTTGAACTCCTGACTTTTTGTGTGTTCAAAATGCACCATTCAAAGCCACATCATCATTTTTCAATCCTTTCTAACTTCATTTGTTATTTTTCATGCATTTACTAATTATTTTGAGCTATAAGACCCTAAAATTGAAAAGCATTTCAAATGAAATCTGAAAAGGTTGAAAGTTGGCATGGTATCATCATTTCATCCACATAGCATGTGCAAGAAATTTGAGAGGGTTACGGCATAAACTGGATGCACTTCGTGTACAAAACGGACAATCTCTTCCAAAGTATCACGATTTCATACGGAAACTCGTCTAGTACAAAGGGATTTCATTTTTAAAAACTTATTTGAACTCCTGACTTTTTGTGTGTGCAAAATGCACCATTCAAAGCCACATCATCATTTTTCAATCCTTTCTGACTTTATTTGTTATTTTTCATGCATTTACTAATTATTTGAGCTATAAGACCCTAAGATTGAAAAGCATTTCAAATGAACTCTGAAAAGGTTGAAAGTTGGCATGGTATCATCATTTCATCCACATAGCATGTGCAAGAAAGTTGAGAGGGTTACGGCAAAAACTGGATGCACTTCGTGTACAAAACGGACAATTTCTTTCAAAGTATCAGGATTTCATACGGAAACTCGTCTGTTACAACGGATTTCATTTTTTTAAACTTATTTGAACTCCTGACTTTTTGTGTGTTCAAAATGCACCATTCAAAGCCACATCATCATTTTTCAATCCTTTCTGACTTCATTTGTTATTTTTCATGCATTTACTAATTATTTTGAGCTATAAGACCCTAAAATTGAAAAGCATTTCAAATGAACTCTGAAAAGGTTGAAAGTTGGCATGGTATCATCATTTCATCCACATAGCATGTGCAAGAATTTTGAGAGGGTTACGGCATAAACTGGATACACTTCGTGTACAAAACGGACAACCTCTTCCAAAGTATCACGATTTCATACGGAAACTCGTCTGGTACAAAGGGATTTCATTTTTAAAAACTTATTTGAACTCCTGACTTTTTGTGTGTGCAAAATGCACCATTCAAAGCCACATCATCATTTTTCAATCCTTTCTGACTTCATTTGTTATTTTTCATGCATTTACTAATTATATGAGCTATAAGACCCTAAAATTGAAAAGCATTTCAAATGAACTCTGAAAAGGTTGAAAGTAGGCATGGTATCATCATTTCATCCACATAGCATGTGCAAGAAAGTTGAGAGGGTTACGGCAAAAACTGGATGCACTTCGTGTACAAAACGGACAATCTCTTTCAAAGTATCAGGATTTCATACGGAAACTCGTGTGTTACAAAGGGATTTCATTTTTTTAAACTTATTTGAACTCCTGACTTTTTGTGTGTTCAAAATGCACCATTCAAAGCCACATCATCATTTTTCAATCCTTTCTGACTTCACTTGTTATTTTTCATGCACTTACTAATTATTTTGAGCTATAAGACCCTAAAATTGAAAAGCATTTCAAATGAACTCCGAAAAGGTTGAAAGTTGGCATGGTATCATCATTTCATCCACATAGCATGTGCTAGAAAGTTGAGAGGGTTACGGCAAAAACTGGATGCACTTCGTGTACAAAACGGACAATCTCTTTCAAAGTATCAGGATTTCATACGGAAACTCATCTGTTACAAAGGGATTTCATTTTTTAAAACTTATTTGAACTCCTAACTTTTTGTGTGTTCAAAATGCACCATTCAAAGCCACATCATCATTTTTCAATCCTTTCTGACTTCATTTGTTATTTTTCATGCATTTACTAATTATTTTGAGCTATAAGACCCTAAGATTGAAAAGCATTTCAAATGAACTCTTAAAAGTTTGAAAGTTGGCATGGTATCATCATTTCATCCACATAGCATGTGCAAGAAAGTTGAGAGGGTTACGGCAAAAACTGGATCCACTTCGTGTACAAAATGGACAATCTCTTTCAAAGTATGAGGATTTCATACGGAAACTCGTCTGTTACAAAGGGATTTCATTTTTTAAAACTTATTTGAACTCCTGACTTTTTGTGTGTGCAAAATGCACCATTCAAAGCCACATCATCATTTTTCAATCCTTTCTGACTTCATTTGTTATTTTTCATGCATTTACTAATTATTTTGAGCTATAAGACCCTAAAATTGAAAAGCATTTCAAATGAACTCTAGAAAGGTTGAAATTTGGCATGGTATCATCATTCCATCCACATAGCATGTGCAAGAAAGTTGAGAGGGTTACGGCAAAAACTGGATGCACTTCGTGTACAAAACGGACAATCTCTTTCAAAGTATCAGGATTTCATACGGAAACTCGTCTGTTACAACGGGATTTCATTTTTTTAAACTTATTTGAACTCCTGACTTTCTGTGTGTTCAAAATGCACCATTCAAAGCCACATCATCATTTTTCAATCCTTTCTGACTTCATTTGTTATTTTTCATGCATTTACTAATTATTTTGAGCTATAAGACCCTAAAATTGAAAAGCATTTCAAATGAACTCTGAAAAGGTTGAAAGTTGGCATGGTATCATCATTTCATCCACATAGCATGTGCAAGAAAGTTGAGAGGGTTACGGCATAAACTGGATGCACTTCGTGTACAAAACGGACAATCTCTTCCAAAGTTTCACAATTTCATACGGAAACTCGTCTGGTACAAAGGGATTTCATTTTTAAAAACTTATTTGAACTCCTGACTTTTTGTGTGTGCAAAATGCACCATTCAAAGCCACATCATCATTTTTCAATCCTTTCTGACTTCATTTGTTATTTTTCATGCATTTACTTATTATTTTGAGCTATAAGACCCTAAAATTGAAAAGCATTTCAAATTAAGTCTGGAAAGGTTGAAAGTTGGCATGGTATCATCATTCCATCCACATAGCATGTGCAAGAAAGTTGAGAGGGTTACGGCAAAAACTGGATGCACTTCGTGTACAAAACGGACAATCTCTTTCAAAGTATCTGGATTTCATACGGAAACTCGTCTGTTACAAAGGGATTTCATTTTTTAAAACTTATTTGAACTCTTGACTTTTTGTGTGTTCAAAATGCACCATTCAAAGCCACATCATCATTTTTCAATCCTTTCTGACTTCATTTGTTATTTTTCATGCATTTACTAATTATTTTGAGCTATAAGACCCTAAAATTGAAAAGCATTTCAAATGAACTCCGAAAAGGTTGAAAGTTGGCATGGTATCATTATTTCATCCACATAGCATGTGCAAGAAAGTTGAGAGGGTTACGGCAAAAACTGGATGCACTTCGTGTACAAAACGGACAATCTC
>NW_027332956.1:0-24070 GCF_002575655.3 Aegilops tauschii subsp. strangulata
GTGTTGTATAAGTGAGCATGAATTTCTTATCATTCAATGAGCATCTTGTATTTCATAAAAATTGGGGGTTATATAATCCTTACGTAAGGGCCAGCCTATCCAACTTTCAGGCATTAGGATACGTTTAAGGCGCGGATGATTATCATAAGAGATTCCCACCATATCATAAGATTCGCGTTCTTGAAAATCGGCACTTCTCCAAATCCAGAAGACAGACGGAATTCTAGGATTATCCTTTTGGGCAAAGACTTTTATGCAGACTTCTTCTGGATTATCTATACCATATTGTATTCTCGTAAGATGATACACGCTAGCTAAAGATCCACCGGGTGCTACATCATAAGCACATTGGGAGCGTAAATAATTGTAACCATATACATATAAAATGACAGCAATGGAATCCCAATCCCCTGCTTTTATTTGTAAAGTCTCTATTCCTCGGTGATCAAAGCCCAAAGATCTATGAACCACCTCATGTTTGACTAGCCAATTAGATAACCAACCCTGCTGCATTGTCTTCATCTCTCCCTCTTTGTATAAATATTTCACATTTCGGATGCAAGTTTGAAAGATTGCCCTGCTTTTTATTTTTCTACACAAAAGAGCCCCTCTCCTAATTCACTAATTTGTAGGAAGGTACTGAACTTTTGGATTTGAAAAAAGTTTCAGAAGATATATCTAATGTAGATGGTGATTGATAGAGCAATTCTTGCTCATAAGTTCCTGTATGAGTACTGCGCCTAACATAAAGCTTGTGACTGGTAGTAAAACATCTATTTTTATTTTGAGATAGAGTTCGATCCTCAACTATTTCTCGCGATATCTTCTTACGAAGTTTTGTTAGGGCATCTATAACTGCCTCGGTTTAGGTGGGCAGCCCGGCAAGTAGACATCCACAGGAATTAACTTATCAACTCCCCGAACAGTACTATAGGAATCCGTACTGAACATTCCCCCTGTAATAGTACAGGCTCCCATAGCAATGACGTATTTTGGTTCAGGCATTTGCTCGTATAATCTCACTAAAGAGGGAGCCATTTTCATTGTTACCGTACCGGCTGTTAAAATTAGGTCTGCTTGCCTAGGACTTGATCTTGGTACCAATCCATAACGATCAAAGTCGAATCGTGAGCCTATTAATGAAGCAAATTCAATGAAACAACAACTGGTACCGTATAGAAGGGGCCATAAACTGGAGAGTCTTGACCAATTCGAAAGATCATTTGGTGTAGTTGAAATAACAGAATTGGAACTTGTTTGGTCAAGTAAGGGAAACTCAATCAAATTCATAACTGTCTCAATAGAATCTTTTCCTTCTTTTTTTTTGTCTAAATATTCAGTTAAGACCATTCCAAGGCTCCTTTTCGCCATGCATAAACTAAACCAACAACTAAGATAAGCACGAAAATCAAAGCTTCGATAAAAACGGATACACCCAATACGTCGAAACTCATTGCCCAAGGGTATAGAAAGACGGTTTCCACATCAAAAACAACAAAAACGAGCGCAAACATATAATAGCGTATTCGGAATTGTACCCAAGCCCCTCCCATGGGTTCTATACCCGATTCATAACTAGAAAGCTTCTCTGGTCCTTCACTAACCGGGGCTAAAAGTCCTGAAATCGAAAATGCCAAAATAGGAATAAGGCTTGCTATTATTAGAAATGTCCAAAAAATATCATATTCGTGAAGCAGAAACATAATGTACTCCCATTAATGTGGAATAGGCGGAACTTAAATTAGTCAATTCAATTCAGCATTGTCAATTTATCCAGAACTTCTCTCTTTTCCTCGGTGAAACAAGAATCTTTTTTGTTCAAACAAAAGCGCTTAGTTTAGCCTTTGTTTCCTCTGTGCTGCATCTTCTTTAAAGATTCATCCAATGGAATCCCAACTCCCTTTCTTTTGGATTTCCATTCTATTTAGATATGGTGTATGTAGATCTAATTCTTATATAAAGAAAACTTTCTCGTTTCACTTTGTCTCGCTTTCTCTAGAATCTCTAGAAAAAAGAATAGCTCTATCCTTTATTTAATATTTAATAATAAAATAATAAGAGACTATTAAATAAAAATGAGAATACTACTAAATTAGAACCTAATTAAGATAGTAGGACTAATCTATGCAGTATAATTAATGAGAAGTAATACTATAAAATAAAAATAAAGAACTCTATTTCAGAACTATGAGACAGAATATTCTGTTTTCTTATTTACTCTTTACTTTATTTTTTCTATTTAAAGTTGATCAATTTACATAATGTATCTATAAACAAAGTAATAAATATACTTAAAACAAAGTAGGAATTCGCAAAATGGATAAAATCATTGCAGTTATTATAGGGAAGTCTAGAGATATCCTATTTGAAGGAGGACGGGATTCAAATCAGGGAAAGGATCCTTTCTTCTATTGATTTGATAGAAATTCGTTTTTCTTTTCCTGTCTGTATGATTTTGATTTTCGATGAATGAGCCTTTGGTAATGCTTTTATCTCTATTCTATGTCGCAGGCGCCTATCCAGTCTATAAACAAATACTAATGAGAAAATGAAAACTATACTAAACTAAAGAAAACATAGGATAGAGATCCTAAAATCTAAAAAAGGGCATATTAGGGCTATACGGATTCGAACCGTAGACCTTCTCGGTAAAACAGATCAAACGGATTATTATCGAAATGATTTGAACTGTTTCAAAGACCCAACATGCATTTTTTTGCATTGGGCTCTTTCATAAACTGATTTAAAGATCAGTTAGTCCACCATAGTTTTTCTTTACGGAAAGATAATGAGATGGCTCCCTGTGCTCTGATTGATTTTTTGTATTATGATCTATCTAGGAGCAATACCAAAGTGTTTCAAAGGAGGATTACCTTGACTTAGGTCTGCCTCCGGTCTAAATTAAATCAACCTAAGTGAAATGGAGTCTCTATCGTTCCACTGCAAGAGTTAACTATGAGACTTCATACACCTTAAAGTTCATAGAACGAAAAGAAGTTTTTTGGAGGCCCTTATCCTCATTACGCCTAGCATTTAGTGGGCTGGATATTTACCTTATCAACTAGCAAATCCATAAGGGTTCTATTTGATTAGGCACCTGAATTGGCACCTGAATCGGACTGAACCGACTGTTTGTCAGGCTACTGTTCTCCTATTCTCTCGAATCTATGAAGTAAGACATTGATTTTGCAATAAGATCGATTATGTTCATTGCATAATAAGCTCCTTTGAAAAGCATTGGCGCACGTGTAAACGAGTTGCTCTACCGAACTGAGCTATAGCCCTTATCACAGATATCTTAACATATAGATAATTTCTTGTCAAGATGAATATTTTCTAATGCCAGAGGATACCCCTTTGATCTGTATCTGTTTAGTATTTAGTTTAGTATTTAGTATATAACAGACCAATAACAGAGCGGTATTGCTTAGAAAAGGGATTCAATATATAATCGATCGAAGTAATGGGTCTTCCTTTGTGGTGATAAATTGCCTACTTAACTCAGTGGTTAGAGTATTGCTTTCATACGGCGGGAGTCATTGGTTCAAATCCAATAGTAGGTAAGTAGGTAGAAAAATTACTAGATAGCATTGGACTTACTTCGCTTCACTATCTAATAACTTTTTCTACCCCTCTTCCCTTTTTCTTTGTATCAACTATAAACCACTGGATTGTCTTCAATTGGATGGGGGAATCCAATTGACAGCCTCGATTCGTATCCTAGCTCGTCTGAGAGCGAGCTTCGCTTCAACCAAATCTTTCGTACCCTCAGCTTTACTCAAGTTAGCTTCGGCTATTTCAAGTGCCTTTTGAGCTTCTTCCGGATCAATATCACTACCCAGTTCCGCATCATTTCCTAAAATGATGATCTCATTATTAACTATTCTCGCAAAACCGCTCCACAGAACCGCTGTTAACCATTGGTCGTTGAGGAGGCGTATTCTCAAAGGACCCATATCTACTGCTGTGTTAATGGGGGCGTGGTTTGGTAATACGCCAATTTGGCCACTATTAGTGGATAAAATGATTTCTTTCACTTCACAATCCCAAATAATTCGCTTAGGAGTCAGTACATAAAGATTTAATTTCATTTCTTCGATTTGTTCTCCTCTTCTAAGGTTATAGCTTTCGTGCTAGCTTCATCGATGTTACCCACCAAATAAAAAGCCTGTTCAGGTAGGCCGTCTAATTCTCCGGAAAGGATTAGTTGAAATCCCCTAATAGTTTCCGCAAGAGCAACATACTTTCCTGGAGAACCAGTAAAAACTTCTGCCACAAAGAACGGTTGTGATAAGAAACGCTCAATTTTTCTTGCTCTTGCTACAGTTAAACGATCCTCTTCCGATAATTCATCCAAGCCAAGAATTGCGATAATGTCCTGAAGTTCTTTGTAACGTTGTAAAGTTTCCTTAACTCTTTGCGCAGTTTCATAATGTTCGTTGCCAACGATCCGAGGCTGTAACATAGTCGAGGTTGAATCTAAAGGATCTACTGCTGGATAAATACCCTTGGAAGCTAATCCTCTGGAAAGTACGGTAGTAGCATCCAAATGTGCAAATGTTGTGGCAGGGGCAGGGTCGGTCAAATCGTCTGCAGGTACATAAACTGCTTGAATCGAAGTTATAGATCCCTTTTTAGTAGAAGCAATTCTTTCTTGCAAAGAACCCATTTCTGTACTAAGAGTAGGTTGATAACCCACTGCGGAGGGCATTCTCCCTAATAAAGCGGATACCTCTGATCCTGCTTGAACAAAACGAAAGATATTATCGATAAATAAAAGCACGTCTTGCTTATTAACATCTCGGAAATATTCCGCCATAGTTAGGGCAGTTAAACCAACTCTCATACGAGCTCCCGGTGGTTCATTCATTTGGCCATAGACTAGAGCTACCTTTGATTCCTCAATATTTTTTTCATTAATTACTCCGGATTCCTTCATTTCCATATAAAGATCATTTCCTTCACGAGTCCGTTCCCCTACTCCACCGAATACGGATACGCCCCCATGAGCTTTAGCAATGTTATTGATTAATTCCATGATCAGTACTGTTTTACCTACTCCAGCCCCCCCAAATAGTCCTATTTTTCCTCCACGTCGATAAGGAGCTAAAAGATCGACGACCTTAATACCTGTTTCAAAGATGGATAATTTCGTATCTAACTCGATAAAGGCAGGCGCAGATCTATGAATAGGGAACGTTGCACTACTATCTACAGGACCCAAATTGTCAACAGGCTCCCCAAGAACGTTGAAAATTCGTCCGAGAGTAGCTCCACCGACCGGAACACTGAGAGGAGCTCCCGTGTCAATCACTTCCATTCCTCTCATCAACCCGTCCGTAGCACTCATAGCTACAGCTCTAACTCGATTATTTCCTAATAATTGTTGTACCTCACAAGTCACATTAATTTGCTTATCGGCAGTGTCTCTACTCTGGACTACCAAAGCGTTATAAATATAAGGTAACTTGCCTGGGGGAAAAGTGACATCCAGCACGGGTCCAATAATTTGATCGATACGACCTGTACTTTTTTCTTCAATTGTGGAAACCCCGGGAGGAGAAGTAGTAGGATTGGTTCTCATAATTATCACATAATTAAAAAAAAGGAATTTGTCGAAATTTTTCTTTTTTTATTGTTGAATAATGCCAAATCAAATCAAAAAAAATCCAAAAGTAAAAAGGAAATGAATTAGTTAATTCAATAAGAGAGAAAAGGGGACCAGGACTTGATTTCGTTGCCCAAGCGAATCCCATTCAATCGTTTACTCATGGAATGAGTCCGTTGGAAAGTTCAATCAATCTTTTTTTCATATACATACATTTTGCCTTTTGTGGAGGATCTGTGCCTACTCTACTTTCCTATCTAGGACTTCGATATACAAAATATATACTACTGTGAAGCATAGATTGCTGTCAACAAAGAATTTTATTAGTATTTAGTTAGGTATTTGCATTCAAAATAAGAAAAGAGAACTATTAAGAACTTGTAAAATAAGGATTAGGAATTAATTTGGGTTGCGCTATATCTATCAAAGAGTATACAATAATTATGGATTTGGTAAATCAAATCCATGGTTTAATAACGAACCGTGTTAACTTACCATAACAACAACTCAATTCCTATCGAATTCCTATAGTGGAATTCCTATAGGATAGAACATACACAGGGTGTACGCATTATATATGAATGAAACATATTCATTAACCTAAGCATGCCCTCAATTTTCTTTAATGAGTTGATATTATATTAATTGAATATCCTTTTTTTTTGTTTTACGAGATTTTTTCTAAAGTTTCATTTACGCCTAATTAACATCGAGTAGACCCTGTTATTGTGAGAATTCTTAATTCAAGAGTTATAGGGAGGGACTTATGTCACCACAAACAGAAACTAAAGCAGGTGTTGGATTTCAAGCTGGTGTTAAAGATTATAAATTGACTTACTACACCCCAGAGTATGAAACTAAGGATACTGATATCTTGGCAGCATTCCGAGTAAGTCCTCAGCCTGGGGTTCCGCCCGAAGAAGCAGGGGCTGCAGTAGCTGCCGAATCTTCTACTGGTACATGGACAACTGTTTGGACTGATGGACTTACCAGTCTTGATCGTTACAAAGGACGATGCTATCACATCGAGCCTGTTGCTGGGGAAGACAACCAATGGATCTGTTATGTAGCTTATCCATTAGACCTATTTGAAGAGGGTTCCGTTACTAACATGTTTACTTCCATTGTAGGTAACGTATTTGGTTTCAAAGCCCTACGTGCTCTACGTTTGGAGGATCTACGAATTCCCCCTACTTATTCAAAAACTTTCCAAGGCCCGCCTCATGGTATCCAAGTTGAAAGAGATAAGTTGAACAAGTATGGTCGTCCTTTATTGGGATGTACTATTAAACCAAAATTGGGATTATCCGCAAAAAATTATGGTAGAGCGTGTTATGAGTGTCTACGTGGTGGACTTGATTTTACCAAAGAGATGAAAACGTAAACTCACAACCATTTATGCGCTGGAGAGACCGTTTTGTCTTTTGTGCCGAAGCTATTTATAAATCACAGGCCGAAACCGGTGAAATCAAGGGGCATTACTTGAATGCGACTGCGGGTACATGTGAAGAAATGATTAAGAGAGCTGTATTTGCAAGAGAATTAGGGGTTCCTATTGTAATGCATGACTACTTAACTGGGGGATTCACCGCAAATACTACTTTGGCTCATTATTGCCGCGACAATGGCCTACTTCTTCACATTCACCGTGCAATGCATGCAGTTATTGATAGACAGAAAAATCATGGTATGCATTTCCGTGTATTAGCTAAAGCATTGCGTATGTCTGGGGGAGATCATATCCACTCCGGTACAGTAGTAGGTAAGTTAGAAGGGGAACGCGAAATGACTTTAGGTTTTGTTGATTTATTGCGCGATGATTTTATTGAAAAAGATCGTGCTCGCGGTATCTTTTTCACTCAGGACTGGGTATCCATGCCAGGTGTTATACCGGTAGCTTCAGGTGGTATTCATGTTTGGCATATGCCAGCTCTGACCGAAATCTTTGGGGACGATTCTGTATTACAATTTGGTGGAGGAACTTTAGGACATCCTTGGGGAAATGCACCTGGTGCAGCAGCTAATCGAGTGGCTTTAGAAGCCTGTGTACAAGCTCGTAACGAAGGGCGCGATCTTGCTCGCGAAGGTAATGAAATTATCCGAGCAGCTTGCAAATGGAGTCCTGAACTAGCCGCAGCTTGTGAAGTATGGAAGGCGATCAAATTCGAGTTCGAGCCGGTAGATACTATTGATTAACTAGATAAAACTAAAGATAAAGAAGGTATAAATAAAAAAGAAACGAAATAAAAAGAGAAAAAAATCAGTTATGAAATGCAGTAATTCTTCTTTATTCTTCTAATTGATTGCAATTAAACTCGGCTCAATCTTTTTTAGAAAAAAAAAAGATTGAGCCGAATAAAAATAGATCATGATATGATCATGAGACTTGACAAATCGAGATTCGTCTATTCTATATATCTAGAATATATATATTAAGGTATAATACAATAAAGAAATACAAATAAAATAATAAAATAATAAAATATAGTATTATCAATTGTATGCGCTTCTAGAGAAGTATGTATGCAGGAAGTAAATTCTAACCGCTTTCTTTTGAATCCAATTTCAAATTAGATTAGAAAGATAGAAAGGCCATGAGGATGGGAAAATCAAAATAAAATCTTTTTAATTAGTTCTCCTTTTTTGGAATTTTCTTATTATCCTTTCATTTTTTTTACAGAATATTTTTCAAACTAAAAATAAAAAATACAATACAATAGTCAATATTCCTTATAATAGATATACTTAATTATATCATAAGAATCTTAAGATATTTTTCGACTAGATAGAAATAGTAAATTTGAATTGAGACACCTATTCCATGACGGATTTAAACTTACCTTCTATTTTCGTGCCTTTAGTAGGCTTAGTATTTCCGGCAATTGCAATGACTTCTTTATTTCTTTATGTGCAAAAAAATAAGATTGTCTAGTATTTTTTAGTGTAAGTAATATAATATGGTAGGGTATGTGGCTTTTTCTACACACACTTTCTACACACAAATGAAAAACGGTTATGGATGCGGATATAGGCTACGAGCATAAATGCATGAATATGCAGAGCCAGGTATAGCGAGTTTTATTTTATTTATTTTAATTGAATCAACGAATATTTTTTGAATAGAAAGTCAATGTATCTAACCTATTATTTCACAGGAGTACTAGTTGCTGAAGGCGATTTCAGAATCAAAAAAAGTAAAGTCAAAATTATTTAGCTTATTCTCTCAATTTCAATCGACCGCTGCTGGATTTAGTATATCTAATATGAATTGGCGATCAGAACACATATGGGTAGAACTTCTAAAAGGTTCTCGAAAAAGGGGTAATTTTTTCTGGGCCTGTATTCTTTTTCTAGGTTCACTAGGATTCTTATCGGTTGGGATTTCCAGTTATCTTGGTAAGAATATTATATCTATACTTCCATCTCAAGAAATTCTTTTTTTTCCGCAGGGGGTCGTGATGTCTTTCTACGGAATCGCAGGCCTATTCATTAGCTCCTACTTGTGGTGTACTATTTTGTGGAATGTAGGTAGTGGTTATGACCGATTCGATAGAAAAGAGGGAATAGTGTGCATTTTTCGTTGGGGATTCCCTGGAATAAAACGTCGCGTCTTCCTTCGATTCCTTATGCGGGATATCCAATCAATTAGAATTCAGGTTAAAGAGGGTCTTTATCCTCGTCGTATTCTTTATATGGAAATCCGGGGCCAGGGGATCATTCCCTTGACTCGTACTGATGATCAATTTTTTACTCCACGAGAAATTGAACAAAAAGCTGCCGAATTGGCCTATTTCTTGCGCGTACCAATTGAAGTATTTTGAGGTATCTTTTTTGAACTGAGTTGAATGAAGAAAAGAAGAATTGGAAGAAGAAAAGTTTTCTCAACACGGGGAGGAAGTCCCTTCTAAATTGGATTTGTTATTGTAAGGGGATTTTTAAGTATTTATCTAAAGGAAGGAACAAACGAGGATAAGAGAAATTTGCTTTTAATTTTTTTTTATCCAAGTGAGATATATCGCATACTATTCTTCTTTTTTCATCCGAAAGGGCTTTTTTTTTATTCTATTTCACTATTTCATTCCATCTAGATCTAAGAAAGAACCCAATGCACTGAAATTCCACTACTAACTAATATACAAAAAAGAAGAATAGATACAGGGTATCAAACCTATATAGTTTTTGCTTCAAAGAAATAGAAATATCATGAAATAGAAATATCATCATATAGAGTCAGGGAATGGAATAGAGTCAGCGAATGAAGCATATTCATTAACAACTCCATTTACGGATCAAAAATGAAAAAAAAGAAAGCATTGCCTTCTTTACTATATCTTGTATTTATCGTACTTTTGCCTTGGGGGGTCTCTTCCTCATTTAACAAATGTCTGGAACTTTGGATTAAGAATTGGTGGAATACCAGGCAATCCGAAACTCTCTTAACTGATATTCAAGAGAAAAGGATTCTAGAAAGATTCATAGAATTAGAAGAACTTTCTCTCTTGGACGAGATGATAAAAGGGAAACTAAAGACACATGTACAAAAACCTCCTACAGGAATACACAAGGAAATAATACAATGGGTCAAAATAAATAATGAGGATCATCTCCATACCATTTTGCATTTCTCGACAAATATAATCTGTTTGGCTATTCTAAGTGGTTCTTTTTTTCTGGGTAAAGAGGAACTTGTCATTTTGAATTCTTGGGTTCAGGAATTCTTCTATAATTTAAATGACTCAATAAAAGCTTTTTTTATTCTTTTAGTTACTGATTTTTTTGTTGGATTTCACTCCACCCGTGGTTGGGAACTAGTAATTCGTTGGGTCTACAACGATTTTGGATGGGCTCCTAACGAGCTTATTTTCACTATTTTTGTTTGTAGTTTTCCAGTAATTCTAGATACATGTTTGAAATTTTGGGTCTTTTTTTGTTTAAATCGTCTATCTCCTTCGCTTGTAGTCATTTATCATTCAATTAGTGAAGCATAAATTCATTTGATCTCCCGATATTAATATTAATCAAATTAGCAAGCATCTTTTTTTAGAAAGAAAGCCCTTTTCCATTTTAGCAAAATTCTTTCTATTTATACCTACTTTAAGGTATTCATCATTGCAGTACAACTGTTGCAGTAGAATGACAACAGATTCGTGTATAGGGAACTAGATTAGCTTAGCTACCTATCTAATTTATTGTAGAAATTCTGGGATCTGCGATTGGACATGGAAAATAGAAATACTTTTTCTTGGGTAAAGGAACAGATAACTCGATCGATTTCTGTAGCGATCATGATATACGTAATAACTCGGACATCTATTTCAAATGCATATCCCATTTTTGCGCAGCAGGGTTATGAAAACCCACGAGAAGCAACTGGACGAATTGTATGTGCCAATTGCCATTTAGCTAGCAAGCCCGTCGATATTGAAGTTCCCCAAGCTGTGCTTCCCGATACTGTATTTGAAGCAGTTCTTCGAATTCCTTATGATATGCAATTGAAACAAGTTCTTGCTAATGGAAAAAAGGGAGGGTTGAATGTAGGTGCTGTTCTTATTTTGCCCGAGGGATTCGAATTAGCGCCGCCCGATCGTATTTCCCCTGAGTTAAAAGAAAAGATAGGAAATCTTGCTTTTCAGAGTTATCGTCCCGATAAAAAAAACATTCTTGTGATAGGCCCTGTTCCCGGTAAGAAATATAGTGAAATTGTCTTTCCCATTCTTTCCCCTGATCCTGCTACGAAGAAAGATGCTCATTTCTTAAAATATCCCATATATGTAGGGGGAAACCGAGGAAGAGGACAGATCTATCCTGATGGTAGCAAGAGTAACAATACAGTCTATAATGCTACGTCAACAGGTATAGTAAGAAAAATACTACGTAAAGAAAAGGGGGGGTATGAAATATCCATAGTTGATGCATCAGATGGACGCCAAGTGATTGATATTATACCTCCCGGACCAGAACTTCTTGTTTCAGAGGGGGAATCCATCAAGCTTGATCAACCATTAACAAGCAATCCTAATGTGGGAGGTTTTGGTCAGGGGGACGCAGAAATCGTGCTTCAGGATCCATTACGTGTCCAAGGCCTTTTGTTCTTCTTCGCATCCGTTATTTTGGCACAAGTTTTTTTGGTTCTCAAAAAGAAACAGTTTGAAAAGGTTCAATTGTACGAAATGAATTTCTAGGTCCCGGGATTTCTTACCATCAAGTTGGTAAAAAGCCTCGATTTATTGGCAATTGCTAGAATTATCTATGATCTATTTTGGAAATCCTTTTTTTGTTTAGACTGCTTTTTGTTTATGAGATGTCTGGAATTCCTTATTTATATCCCATGCAAAAGAAGAGAATCCAAGGCAAAGGCGAGAACAATAAAATTAAAATTTCTTCCTTTTCGGAGGGATTGCAGGTCTTCTTAATCGTCTATTCGGCACAAGAAAAAGGCTTTTTCTTGTGCCGATTCTTCTTGTATCAAAATAAGAATCCTTTTTCTTCCTAATTCGTCAAAGATTACTATTTCTTCTTTATTCGGGTCTGTCTCTTGGACCTCTTTTTCTTTTGCTTAGGTTTAGCCGAGGTAGTGGACAAACAGAGGGGAAGAAAATATGGCGGGGGAAAAATTTCTTGTGATTGTGAGCAAATTGCTTGGCTTGTTTAATTAAGTTCAACTTCAAATTTACAGAAATTTTGCAAAAAAAAAGTAAACTCTTCCATTGAAGGTTTTTTTTATTTTTAGGCTAGTTGAATAGTTTTGATTAAGGTTTTATTAGTTTATTACTCGAAACTAAATCAAGGATTTTCAGGATACTTCCTTCGTGGAATAAGATATTGGATCCTCGAGTGATCTCTTTTTCTTGTTGCTTCATAAGAGTGAATCGAATAGATTCAATTCGCGTTATAAGAGTAAAAATTCCGCGGGTCCTTTCCGCTCTAATCAGATAAAGGGGGGTAAGGACCCGCTAAGCTCCTACTTTTTCATGTTTACAATCTGGTCCCTCCGATTACTATAGAGATGAACCCAATCCAGAATATGAACCATAAAAGAAAACACCTACTAAACCAATCACAGCAATACCAGCTACAGTACCTATCAGCCAAAGAGGAATTCTTCCAGTAGTATCGGCCATTTCCCCTACTTTCCTCCACATTTTATCAATTGGTCATGCTAGAGACAAAAACAGT
Organism: Aegilops tauschii subsp. strangulata; assembly: GCF_002575655.3. Lineage (NCBI taxonomy): Eukaryota > Viridiplantae > Streptophyta > Magnoliopsida > Poales > Poaceae > Aegilops > Aegilops tauschii. Next base: position 12,785 of record NW_027332956.1, read on the forward strand.
CATGGGTAGTTATAAGGATGGTATCCTTCCAAATGGGATAAGAGAATTCTTATTAGTCTCTTTCTTTCTCTCAATTGAAGAAGTAATTGGAAAATAAAACAGCAAGTACAAAAATGAGTAATAAACCCCAGTATAGACTGGTACGATTCAATTCAACATTTTGTTCATTCGGGTTTGATTGTGTCATAGTTCTATAGTTGGAATTTGTTTTATCGTTGGATGAACTGCATTGCTGATATTGATCCCAAGAAAAAAACAGTAGGTACAGCTAGTCCGTGAATAGCCAGCCATCGCACTGTAAAAATAGGATAGGTTCGATCTATGGTCATTGAGGGCCTCCTAAAAGGATCTACTAAATTCATCGAGTTGTTCTAAAGAATCAAAACGGTCGGTTATTAACGGAATTCCTTGTCGGCTTTCCGTGAAATACTCGTTTGGCCTAGGACTTCCAAACACGTCATAAGCTAAACCCGTACTGACAAATAACCAACCCGCAATGAATAGGGAAGGTATAGTAATGCTATGAATAACCCAGTATCGAATACTGGTAATAATATCAGCAAAAGAACGTTCTCCCGTGCTTCCAGACATGCTGAACTCCCAAAATTTTTGTACATTCAAAAAAGGAATTGATTCCGTAAAAGATGGGATCGACCAGTAAATAGAAAATTACTGATATTTCATCCTTGTGAGATTGTCAATTTTGTACCAAAGGTGTATTTTGAGTATACCGAATTAGTATAGCTATCCTTCCTATGGCACAGCAATCTGGTTTTGCCTGGTTCCGAAACATAATTACTTTTTTATTTTTTTTGTCTATAGGTAAGCTATATGTTATTCAAGGCATCAATAGAAAACCCCATTTTTGTAGGTTCTACTTACTTTTCATTGGCTTCGGAATATATAGAGTAATTCGGAATAGCAGCCAAAATCTTGGGAAAATCTAAGTTAATGATCAATAGGTTTGGATAAATAATTTAGGAAGGATATTCTCATACTGACACAATACAAGGACAAGTATATGTGAAATCTATCCTTTCATAATTCGTAATTCATCCTTGTATTGTTTGTTGGATTAGGTCTAACTTTCTTGACCAAACTGCGAGCGCGGAACTTTACGAGATGAAATAGGGAAAGACAGAAGATAGAATAGAACTTAAAAGGATAATTGAAGTGACTCGTCTTCGAATCTACTTTGGTTGGAGTTCGAAAAAGGAATAAAAATAAAGTAAATTCAAGGAAGAGCTTTCTTTTTTTTTTTAACAGCCCCTTGGCAGGTCGTGGAATGCTTTTGTTCTCCTCTTATTCCATATGGAATACAATCAGTTAAAATAAGAAGGAATAGGGGAATATTCGATCGTTCACTCCAAAACGAGGGTCCTATTGAAAAAGAAATTATCCAAAATAGAAAGAAGTTTTTTTTTCAAATTCAATTGTTTATTTATCTCTTATTCAAAAATTTCCCTGAAAATTGAATGAAAAAATGAAATTCAATGGGGTTAGATGATCTAGTTCTTAATATTATTACTTTACTCAATTGACAAATTCCACAACAAATCTCTTGATTCGGAATTAGGGACTCATGTATCATCTGATGAATCCACTTTCTTTTACACTTCTGTATCTTACTCTACCTTGTTTTTTAGTATTATCTAAAATAACTGATGAATTCTGAATTTTCCATAACTTAGGTAAATGCTTTACCAACATATGTAGTGTAGTAAAAAAAAATAAATGGAATTTAACTCTTTCATGCTTACTTTAACTAGTTATTTTGGTTTTCTACTGGCTGCTTTAACTATAACCCCAGCTCTATTTATTGGCTTGAACAAGATACGCCTTATTTGAATTGACTGAATAATTATAATTCAGAAAAGAAAAATCTTTCTTTGGGATTCCTGGCATTCTACGACTCTTTTCCAGACTAATTAGGAATTCTTTTCTTGGTCATTGAGATTCGTGGATAATTTAGAGTACTATTTAGGGATAGATCGTACCTCTTTTTTTATCCCCTCGAACAAATCGAAATGATTGAAGTTTTTCTATTTGGAATCGTCTTAGGCCTAATTCCTATTACTTTAGCGGGATTATTCGTGACTGCGTATTTGCAATACAGGCGTGGGGATCAGTTGGATCTTTGATTGAGTCATTTTTTTTTGATTGACCTCCTCCAGACCAGAGAGGAGGTCAAATTGAAATTGGAGTTACAATTCAATTTTGTTAAGTTATTTTACTCTGCTTCGACATAAAATAGATGGAATCACGCTCTGTAGGATTTGAACCTACGACATCGGGTTTTGGAGACCCGCGTTCTACCGAACTGAACTAAGAGCGCTTTCATTCATTCAAAAAGAAAATCTTTTTCTATTCCTAATGTATCTCACGTACGTATAGTCTCCACAAATTCAAGTTATACCCACTTTACTTTAATTGATCTCGTCGCTACTGCCTATAAAGAAGAAAGAAGTAATAGGTAGGGATGACAGGATTTGAACCTGTGACATTTTGTACCCAAAACAAACGCGCTACCAAGCTGCGCTACATCCCTTTTCCAAATTAAATTGTTGTACAATGCCATTGTACACAATTCCTGTCTTCTTTTCCACATCATAATTTTCTTCTTCTTTCTATTTTCTTCTTCTTTCTTTCTCTATCTATATATAGAACCCTCGTGTCATTTCTTCTTTTTGGTCTCATATAATTAAGGAATTATATACATATAAAATCCAATATAATTTCGCCTATAAAAGAAGGATTACTTTTCCTTGCTAATATATAGGAAGAAGGGGTCATCTTTTTCTTTTTTAGGGATAGGAAAATTTCGTCGATATGGTTCATTTTATATATAGCATAACAATCTTGGGCAAGAGTTTATGATCATATATGTATTCCAACAAGGAAGGAGGATTTTCAATGCGGGATATAAAAACATATCTCTCTGTAGCACCCGTGCTAAGTACTCTATGGTTTGGTGCTTTAGCAGGTTTATTGATAGAAATTAATCGTTTATTCCCAGATGCTTTGTCATTCCCTTTTTTTTAATTCTAGTTATTGCTATGGGAGGGATAGATTTCTTCGTGATATGACAAAATTTGATCCTTTTCAATCTTTTTTTAGTATCGGAAGGAAAAAGAAAGAAAAGATGGATTGGGTTGAACCTCAGAGTCATTAAAAATTTTGTAAACCCCATTTTTGAAAATAGAAATTCAATTTAAAGGGGTACCCAAGCTAAATAAGGCCTCAGAAATCAGAGCATAGAAAAGGTGGGGCTGGCTAATTAAATGAAAGGATTTCGAACCAAAATCTTTGCTAATTCGACAAGGATTGTATTCTTTAATTATTTCTCTATTTTTTATTACTTAATTTAAGAATAAAAAAAAATTATTCTAATGAATTTTATTCTTCTTCTTCGGATTCAAAATAGAAGAATAAAAGAATAAGTAGAAGAATTAAGTTAAGTCAATCCAAAAAGAAAAGGAGGTTCATGGCCAAGGGAAAAGATGTTAGAATCAGAGTTATTTTGGAATGCATCAGTTGTGTTCGAAAAGGTGCCAATGAGGAATCGACGGGGATTTCTAGATATAGTACTCAAAAGAATCGCCACAATACACCCGGACAATTAGAATTCAAAAAATTTTGTCGTTATTGTCGCAAGCATACGACTCATCACGAAATAAAGAAATAGGAACATCGTGTGTTCGATCTTTCCAAACAACAGAAAGAGTAAGAACTTCATATTTAATATATAAAGAAAACATAGTATAGAATACAAAATACAAATCAACTCATCTGATTTCCGGTAGATATTATTTCATATGTATAGAGGGTATTCATATACTATAATATGAATCAAATAAGATATGGATCAAAGAAAAACTACTTCTTCTGGATCCTAAATTAATAAAATAAAGAAGTGAATTTTCAAATTTTCAAATTTTAAATAAGGAATAAATCATGTATACATCTAAACAACCTTTTCTTAAATCTAAGCAACCCTTTAGTAAATCCAAGCAAACTTTTAATAAATCCAAGCAACCCTTTCGTAAATCCAAGCAAACTTTTCGTAAATTCAAGCAACCTTTTCGTAAATCTAAACAACCTTTTCGTAGGCGTCCCCGGATTGGCCCGGGAGATCGAATTGATTATAGAAACATGAGTTTAATTAATAGATTTATTAGTGAACAAGGAAAAATATTATCGAGACGAATAAATAGATTAACCTTGAAACAACAACGATTAATTACTCTTGCTATAAAACAGGCTCGTATTTTATCTTTCTTACCGTTTCGTAACTATGAGAACGAAAAGCAATTTCAAGCCCAGTCAATTTCAATAATTACAGGTTCTAGACCCAGAAAAAATAGACATATTCCTCAATTAACGCAAAAGTACAATTCCAATCGAAACTTAAGAAACAACAACCAAAATTTAAGAAACAACAACCGGAACTTAAGTTCCGATTGTTGATGTTTTATTCGAATTCGAAAGGGCCAGACCTATATATATTATAAAGAAAGTAATCCAGCTCGTTGATTCCTACCACTTAATCTTAATTTATTGTATCTTCCCGGAGAGGGAACTCCGGGAATTCATCTTTTATTATTCCAGTATATTACTTTATTTATACCTTTAATTGATGATCTTTATTTTATTGGAAATCGTGTAAAGATTATTTGGATTTGATACAGCTACTTGTGCAAGCATTTTACGATTAAGAATCAATTTCTTCTTGTACAGGTTGTGTATTAATTTACTATAACTATCGAATACTTTATATACCCGCGTTGCTGCGTTTATCCGAGTGATCCACAAACGACGAAAATCCCTCTTTTGCCTACCTCTATCTCGATGAGAGGAAACAAAAGCTCTTTTTACCTGTTGGGTAATCATTCGATTAAGTCTTAAATGAGCCCCTCTAAAGTTTGAGGCAAATGAACGCATTTTTGTTCGTCGTCTCCGGGCTATATATCCTCGCGGAACTCTGGTCATTGAATCAAATTAACCTTAATGAATAACTAATGATTTCTCTTCTTTTAGCCACCCTTTTTCTCATTAATAACAAAACTAATTATTCCGATATATAAAATATTAATTCCAATGGCTTTTGCTATAGTAACCTTCCCAACCACGATTTTTTATTCCACTCCGTTCAGTTATTTCTATACGAAATAACAAATTCATTCTAATAATACTAAAAAAAATAGTGGGTTCCATCGTTTCTATGGTTCCCTTTTAAACGGTGAGGCCCTCTCTATACACCGGAGCCCTTTCTTTCATCAAAAGGTATTGCGAACTTGTATAGTCCACATTCTTTGGCTCTACCTATCCATTATAGAGTAAATAGCTCTTTTCACAATAAGAGTTATCCATACAGTGACGGTATTTAATTATGAAAGTTGGCTAAGTAGCTGACCCTGTTAGTCCGTTCTTTTAAGATAAAGGAGCATAAGCCTTTTTCTTTTTATTACTATTTCCTCCGCTTAATGGATAACCATTTGCTACCAATGGGAGAATTGCTTCTTATTTCCAATTTAGATAATTGGATTTGCACCAAAGGAAACCATAAATTCCATATACCATAGAAATCTAGGATAGAGAAGCTATATCCTATTCATTGGTACTAATCATGGATACTTCAATTTTTTTTATATTTGTTTGAAGTCATGATCTGAACGAGTCGCACATACACCCTAGCACATGTTCCTCGACGCTGAGGGCATCCTTTAAGCGCGGCCGTTTTTCGAGCATTTCGTATTGGCTGTCTTGCGTTTCTAATAAGTTGTTTAACCGTCGGCATGTTGTATGTATATAGAAAAAAATGGATTGGTTTAGATCCATCTTAACCTGATGATTGCTCATCATGAAGTCTTTCTATTTTCTATTAAATCGAGGAAAACACGAATTTAGCTGTGAAATAACTTTACAAGAAATCCGGACACTACCAATCCTTAAACATTTCTGGAAACCACACTGGATCAGTATCGCAGTGCTTGTCAATCATTTCATCCCCTACAATATCGACAAGTCCATAAGCTTTGGCTTCGTCTGCTGACATAAAAACATCCCTTTCCATGTCTTCGGATACAACCCAAAAAGGCTTGCCTGTTCTTACTGCATAAACCCTTGTGATCATTTCGCGAACTTTGTGTAACTCTTCTACTTCTAGTAAAAATTCTGGTGTCCTTGCCCGATAATAAGCACTAGCAGGTTGGTGAAGCATAATCCTCGCGTGAGGGAATGCTATACGCTTGGTGGGTTCTCCTCCAAGCAGAATGAAGGACGCCATGGAGGCGGCTATTCCGAGGCATATTGTATATATATCTGGTGTCACCGTTTGCATCGTATCAAAAATAGCCATTCCTGAGATTAGCCACCCGCCTGGGGAGTTTATAAACAAAAAAATATCACTAATTCCATCTTCTATACTCAGATATACCATGAGACCTGTAATATGATTCGTGATCTCGCAACGAATCTCTTGACCTAAAAAAAGTGTCCTTTCTCGATACATAACATTGTATAAGTCAACCCAAGTCGCTTCTTCATCTCCAGGAATCCGGTAAGGTACTTTTGGAACACCAATGGGCATATTAGATTAATATTATTAAATTTAAGTAAGAAAACCACACTTTAATATGGAAACGTAAGAATGGAACAGAAAGAAAGAATCCGCAGTTTATTGTCTTAATTTTTATTCTTATTCTATATGAATACTATAGATTCTATTAATACGTAGATTGAAAGGTTATACATATAAGGAATGTAAGACAGATTGAATAAAGAAAAAGGAATGGGTGATTCGAATGCTAAACAAAGAGGGGTAGCGATCTATTCTTCGTTTTTTCCAAATTGGCCAAGTTACCCATTGCATATTGGCACTTATCGAGTATAGAATAGATCTGCTTCTCTTTCTTCTTATGAACAGAATTGGCTTCTTATTTTTAATGGAATGAAATAAATATTCGCGCTTTCTGACACAGAATCCCCTAGAAGGGTTAGGTACATAGGATATGGATAGTCTTTTTCAATGCGATAAAATAAAGCGACATCGTGTCTATTTTTCTTTGCTAAAGGGGTATTTCCATGGGTTTGCCTTGGTATCGTGTTCATACTGTCGTATTGAATGATCCGGGTCGATTGCTTGCGGTGCATATAATGCACACAGCTCTAGTTTCTGGTTGGGCTGGCTCAATGGCTTTATACGAATTAGCAGTTTTTGATCCCTCTGATCCTGTTCTGGATCCAATGTGGAGACAAGGTATGTTCGTAATTCCCTTCATGACTCGTTTAGGAATAACGGATTCGTGGGGTGGTTGGAGTATTTCAGGAGGAACTGTAACAAATCCGGGTATTTGGAGTTATGAAGGTGTGGCAGGTACGCATATTGTGTTTTCTGGCTTGTGTTTCTTGGCAGCGATCTGGCATTGGGTATATTGGGACCTAGAAATATTCTCTGATGAGCGGACGGGAAAACCCTCTTTGGATTTGCCCAAGATCTTTGGAATTCATTTATTTCTTGCAGGGGTGGCTTGCTTTGGCTTTGGGGCATTTCATGTAACGGGTTTGTATGGTCCTGGGATATGGTATCCGATCCTTATGGACTAACTGGAAAAGTACAAGCTGTAAATCCAGCGTGGGGTGCAGAAGGTTTTGATCCTTTTGTTCCGGGGGGAATAGCTTCTCATCATATTGCTGCGGGTACATTGGGTATATTAGCGGGCTTATTCCATCTTAGTGTCCGTCCGCCTCAACGTCTATATAAAGGATTACGTATGGGCAATATTGAAACTGTACTTTCCAGTAGTATCGCTGCTGTTTTTTTTGCAGCTTTCGTAGTTGCTGGAACTATGTGGTATGGGTCAGCAACGACCCCAATCGAATTATTTGGGCCTACTCGTTATCAGTGGGATCAGGGATACTTTCAGCAAGAAATATATCGAAGAGTTAGCAATGGTTTAGCCGAAAATCTTAGTTTATCAGAAGCTTGGTCTAAAATTCCCGAAAAATTAGCCTTTTATGATTATATTGGTAATAATCCGGCAAAAGGGGGATTATTCAGAGCAGGCTCAATGGGACAATGGGGATGGAATAGCTGTTGGATGGTTAGGACATCCCGTCTTTAGAGATAAAGAAGGACGTGAGCTTTTTGTACGCCGTATGCCTACTTTTTTTGAAACATTTCCGGTTGTTTTGGTAGATGAGGAGGGAATTGTTAGAGCAGACGTTCCTTTTAGAAGAGCAGAATCCAAATATAGTGTTGAACAAGTAGGTGTAACGGTGGAGTTCTATGGTGGCGAACTTAATGGAGTAAGTTATTCTGATCCTGCTACTGTAAAAAAATATGCGAGGCGTTCTCAATTAGGGGAAATTTTTGAATTAGACCGGGCTACTTTGAAATCTGATGGTGTTTTTCGCAGCAGTCCAAGGGGTTGGTTCACTTTTGGTCATGCTACCTTTGCTTTGCTCTTCTTTTTCGGACACATTTGGCATGGCGCTAGAACATTGTTCCGAGATGTTTTTGCTGGTATTGATCCAGATTTGGATGCTCAAGTGGAATTTGGAACATTCCAAAAAGTGGGAGATCCAACTACAAGGAAACAGGCAGTCTGATACACATTGTTATAGTATCTTTCACCTCTCTTTTTTGATTTGACATGGGAAACATCTCCCATCCTTTCTTTGACTCTTTTTCTTTCTTTATATGGGAAATTCTCCCAAATGACAAATGAATAGGTGTGGAAGTTATAATTGTAAATAAACCAGGATCGAATCTATGGAAGCATTGGTTTATACGTTCCTTTTAGTTTCGACTTTAGGATAATTTTTTTCGCTATCTTCTTCCGAGAACCACCTAAGGTTCCACCAACTCCAACTAAAAGAATAAAATAATTTCATTTAAGTAAGAAGTCCCCCTATCTGGGAGACTTCTTACTTAAATTAGTCTCCGTGTTCTTCGAATGGATCTCTTAATTGTTGAGAGGGTTGCCCAAACGCGGTATATAAGGCATACCCAGTAAAGCTTACAAGTAAACCAGATATGGAGATGGCGACTAAAGTTGCTGTTTCCATTTTTATAGAATTTCAAGATTACAATGGATCTACGAAAAGATCGTGTATTTACAACTACAACGGAATAGTATACAAAGTCAACACCAATGATTAAATAGAATTTATGGCTACACAAACCGTTGAAGATAGTTCTAAACCTAGGCCAAAACGAACTGGTGCAGGTAGTTTACTGAAACCCTTGAATTCGGAATATGGGAAAGTCGCCCCGGGTTGGGGGACTACTCCTTTTATGGGGATCGCAATGGCTTTATTCGCTATATTCCTATCTATCATTTTAGAAATTTATAATTCTTCCGTTTTACTGACGGAATTTTAACCAATTAGGTTTCTACTAACTAAAACTAGGAAGTCAGAGTTTTTTCCATCCAAAAAAGCCTTTCTAGTTTAAGATCTACATTTCTAGATATTATGGTAGTTCGACCGCGGAATTTTTTTGTTTCGGTATCTCTGGAATATGAGTGTGTGACTTGTTAGAATTGATCCTATTGATAATACATAGAAAGGGGCCTGTTATCTCTATCAAGATGATTCTAATTCGTCAGATATTATTTATTCTAGTATCTGGAACACGAAATAGATAGAGTGGATCAAAAAAAATGGAACTATGATTCATACTCACTATTAAGACCTCGCAACCAGACTGAAAAATTCAAGTAGTTCTTAAATAAAAATAAAAAAGAAATTTTCTTCCTTCCAATTTTGTTTGCCCAAAAGACAACTTTTTTTCTCTCGATTTTGTCGAGTCATTACACTGATTCAATAAATGATTATCAAGCGGTTCTTATTCGAAGAACCCTTGCCTTTTGTTTAGCTTGAGACTAAATCATCGTGGCTCTAGTATGAATCTAAGGTTTTAATTGAACTGATTCATAGGATCTCAACAAGATAATTTCTATATTACGCATAAAAAAACAAATCCTTTATAGGGAAGAGAAAAGTCAAGAAGCCTCTAATGACCAACATAAGGAAAGGAAGAAAGAAAGACGCGCCAACTTGAGATTTTTTGGCATTATCATCACAAAGAAGATATTCCGGATTTTTCTTATTTGATATCTTCAAGGCAAATCGACCCAATTCAGTGGCTGATGAAGTTTTGAACCTTTTTTCTAATATTCGTTGAAAATTTTTGTGTTTCTGCTTGAGCCGTACGAGATGAAATTTTCATATACGGCTCTTAGAGGGGGACTCGGGTTAGTTACCTATCTCAATAAAGTATATGATTGGTTTGAGGAACGTCTTGAGATTCAGGCAATTGCAGATGATATAACTAGTAAATATGTTCCTCCCCATGTCAACATATTTTATTGTTTAGGGGGAATTACACTTACTTGTTTTCTAGTACAAGTCGCTACCGGTTTTGCTATGACTTTTTACTACCGACCAACCGTTACAGAGGCTTTTTCCTCGGTTCAATACATAATGACCGAGGCCAACTTTGGTTGGTTAATCCGATCAGTTCATCGATGGTCAGCAAGTATGATGGTTTTAATGATGATCCTGCATGTATTTCGTGTGTATCTCACAGGGGGATTTAAAAAACCCCGTGAATTAACTTGGGTCACAGGTGTGGTTTTGGCTGTTTTGACTGCATCATTTGGTGTAACTGGTTATTCTTTGCCTTGGGATCAAATTGGCTATTGGGCAGTCAAAATTGTGACAGGTGTACCTGACGCCATTCCGGTAATAGGATCGCCTTTAGTGGAGTTATTACGCGGAAGTGCTAGTGTGGGCCAATCCACTTTGACTCGTTTTTATAGTTTACATACCTTTGTACTGCCTCTGCTTACTGCCGTATTTATGTTAATGCACTTTCCATGATACGTAAGCAAGGTATTTCGGGTCCTTTATAGGGAAGGCATATCATAGAGAATTATAATTATCATATATCATATCGGGTAGGTTTTGGTATTTCATTGCTACAAGCATGGGTTATTGTAAAATAACACATGTCATTTGGATACTTCTCTTCAACTCCAAAGTATTTTTATACAATACAAATAGTTGAAGTTAATTTTACGAAAGAAAAAAGGCGGATTATGGGAGTGTGTGACTTGAATTATTGATTTGGCCATGCAGATAAAGAATTGGATCTGCCACATTAGAATTCACAACCAAAGGTGTCTCCGCATCCAATCAACATGTAAGTCCCCTACCTAGGAAGGATAGGCTGGTTCACTTGAGGAGAATATCTTCTATGATCATACCGCAACCATGTCA
>NW_027332958.1:0-27926 GCF_002575655.3 Aegilops tauschii subsp. strangulata
TATAGCTCAAAATAATTAGTAAATGCATGAAAAATAACAATGAGGTCAGAAAGGATTGAAAAATGATGATGTGGCTTTGAATGGCGCATTTTGAACACACACAAAGTCAGGAGTTCAAATACGTTTTAAAAAATGAAATCCCTTTGTAACAGACGAGTTTTCGGATGAAATCCTGATACTTTGAAAGAGATTGTCCGTTTTGTACACGAAGTGCATCCAGTTTATGCCGTAACCCTCTCAACTTTCTTGCACATGCTATGTGGATGAAATGATGATATCATGCCAACTTTAAACCTTTTCAAATTCATTTAAAATGCTTTTCAATTTTAGGGTCTTATAGCTCAAAATAATTAGTAAATGCATGAAAAATAACAAATGAAGTCAGAAAGGATTGAAAAATGATGATGTGGCTTTGAATGGTGCATTTTGAACACACACAAAGTCAGGAGTTCAAATAAGTTTAAAAAATGAAATCCCTTTGTAACAGACGAGTTTCCGGATGAAATCCTGATACTTTGAAAGAGATTGTCCGTTTTGTACACGAAGTGCATCCAGTTTATGCCGTAACCCTCTCAACTTTCTTGCACATGCTATGTGGATGAAATGATGATATCATGCCAACTTTGAACCTTTTCAGAGTTCATTTGAAATGCTTTTCAATTTTAGGGTCTTATAGCTCAAAATAATTAGTAAATGCATGAAAAATAACAAATGAAGTCAGAAGGATGAAAAATGATGATGTGGCTTGAATAGTGCATTTTGAACACACACAAAGTCAGGAGTTCAAATAAGTTTTAAAAAATGAAATCCCTTTGTAACAGACGAGTTTCCGGATGAAATCCTGATACTTTGAAAGAGATTGTCCGTTTTGTACACGAAGTGCATCCAGTTTATGCCGTAACCCTCTCAACTTTCTTGCACATGCTATGTGGATGAAATGATGATATCATGCCAACTTTCAACCTTTTCAGAGTTCATTTGAAATGCTTTTCAATTTAGGGTCTTATAGCTCAAAATAATTAGTAAATGCATGAAAAATAACAAATGAGTCAGAAAGGATTGAACAATGATGATGTGGCTTTGAATGGTGCATTTTGGGACACACACAAAGTCAGGAGTTCAAATAAGTTTTAAAAATGAAATCCCTTTGTAACAGACAGAGTTTCCGGATGAAATCCTGATACTTTGAAAGAGATTGTCCCGTTTTTGTACACGAAGTGGCATCCAGTTTATGCCGTAACCCTCTCAACTTTCTTGCACATGCTATGTGGATGAAATGATGATATCATGCCAACTTTAAACCTTTTCAGAGTTCATTTAAAATGCTTTTCAATTTAGGGTCTTATAGCTCAAAATAATTAGTAAATGCATGAAAAATAACAAATGAAGTCAGAAAGGATTGAAAAATGATGATGTGGCTTTGAATGGTGCATTTTGAACACACACAAAGTCAGGAGTTCAAATAAGTTTTAAAAAATGAAATCCCTTTGTAACAGACGAGTTTCCGGATGAAATCCTGATACTTTTAAGAGATTGTCCGTTTTGTACACGAAGTGCATCCAGTTTATGCCGTAACCCTCTCAACTTTCTTGCACATGCTATGTGGATGAAATGATGATATCATGCCAACTTTGAACCTTTTCAAAGTTCATTTGAAATGCTTTTCAATTTTAGGGTCTTATAGCTCAAAATAATTAGTAAATGCATGAAAAATAACAAATGAAGTCAGAAAGGATTGAAAAATGATGATGTGGCTTGAATGGCGCATTTTGAACACACACAAAGTCAGGAGTTCAAATAAGTTTTAAAAAAATGAAATTCCTTTGTAATAGACGAGTTTCCGGATGAAATCCTGATACTTTGAAAGAGATTGTACGTTTTGTACACGAAGTGCATCCAGTTTATGCCGTAACCCTCTCAACTTTCTTGCACATGCTATGTGGATGAATGAGATATCATGCCAACTTTCAACTTTTCAGAGTTCATTTGAAATGCTTTTCAATTTTAGGGTCTTATAGCTCAAAATAATTAGTAAATGCATGAAAAATAACAATGAAGTCAGAAGGGATTGAAAAATGATGATGTGGCTCTGAATGGTGCATTTTGAACACACACAAAGTCAGGAGTTCAAATAAGTTTTAAAAAATGAAATCCCTTTGTAACAGACGAGTTTCCGGATGAAATCCTGATACTTTGAAGAGATTGTCCGTTTTGTACACGAAGTGCATCCAGTTTATGCGGTAACCCTCTCAACTTTCTTGCACATGCTATGTGGATGAAATGATGATATCATGCCAACTTTGAACCTTTTCAGAGTTCATTTGAAATGCTTTTCAATTTTAGGGTCTTATAGCTCAAAATAATTAGTAAATGCATGAAAAATAACAAATGAAGTCAGAAAGGATTGAAAAATGATGATGTGGCTTTGAATGGCGCATTTTGAACACACACAAAGTCAGGAGTTCAAATAAGTTTTAAAAAATGAAATCCCTTTGTAACAGACGAGTTTTCGGATGAAATCCTGATACTTTGAAAGAGATTGTCTGTTTTGTACACGAAGTGCATCCAGTTTATGCCGTAACCCTCTCAACTTTCTTGCACATGCTATGTGGATGAAATGATGATATCATGCCAACTTTAAACCTTTTCAGAGTTCATTTGAAATGCTTTTCAATTTTAGGGTCTTATAGCTCAAAATAATTAGTAAATGAATGAAAAATAACAAATGAAGTCAGAAAGGATTGAAAATGATGATGTGGCTTTGAATGGTGCATTTTGAACACACACAAAGTCAGGAGTTCAAATAAGTTTAAAAAAATGAAATCCCTTTGTAACAGACGAGTTTCCGGATGAAATCCTGATACTTTGAAAGAGATTGTCCATTTTGTACACGAAGTGCATCCAGTTTATGCCGTAACCCTCTCAACTTTCTTGCACTGCTATGTGATGAAATGAGATATCATGCCAACTTTGAACCTTTTCAGAGTTCATTTGAAATGCTTTTCAATTTAGGGTCTTATAGCTCAAAATAATTTGTAAATGCATGAAAAAATAACAAGATGAAGTCAGAAAGGATTGAAAAATGATGATGTGGCTTTGGATGGCGCATTTGAACACACACAAAGTCAGGAGTTCAAATAAGTTTTAAAAAATGAAATCCCTTTGTAACAGACGAGTTTCCGGATGAAATCCTGATACTTTGAAAGAGATTGTCCGTTTTGTACACGAAGTGCATCCAGTTTATGCCGTAACCCTCTCAACTTTCTTGCACATGCTATGTGGATGAAATGATGATATCATGCCAACTTTAACCTTTTCAGCGTTCAATTTGAAATGCTTTTCAAGTTTAGGGTCTTATAGCTCAAAATAATTTGTAAATGCATGAAAATAACAAATGAAGTCAGAAAGGATTGAAAAATGATGATGTGGCTTTGAATGGCGCATTTTGAACACACACAAAGTCAGGAGTTCAAATAAGTTTAAAAAAATGAAATCCCTTTGTAACAGACGAGTTTCCGGATGAAATCCTGATACATTTGAAAGAGATTGTCCGTTTTGTACACGAAGTGCATCCAGTTTTTGCCGTAACCCTCTCAACTTTCTTGCACATGCTATGTGGATGAATGATGATATCATGCCCAACTTTGAACCTTTTCAGAGTTCATTTGAAATTCTTTCATTTTAGGGTCTTATAGCTCAAAATAATTAGTAAATGCATGAAAAATAACAAAGGAAGCCACAAAGGATTGAAAACGATGATGTGGCTTTGATGGTGCATTTTGAACACACACAATGTCAGGAGTTCAAATAAGTTTTAAAAAATGAAATCCCTTTGTAACAGGACGAGTTTTCCGGATGAAATCCGTATACTTTGAAAGAGATTGTCCGTTTTGTACACGAAGTGCATCCAGTTTTGCCGTAACCTCTCAAATTTCTTGCACATGCTATGTGGATGAAATGATGATATCATGCATACTTTCAACCTTTTCAGAGTTCATTTGAAATGCTTTTCAATTTTAGGGGTCTTATAGCTCAAAATAATTAGTAAATGCATGAAAAATAACAAATGAAGTCAGAAAGGATTGAAAAATGATGATGTGGCTTTGAATGGCGCATTTTGAAATCCCTTTGTAACAGACGAGTTTCCGGATGAAATCCTGATACTTGAAAGAGATTGTCTGTTTTGTACACGAAGTGCATCCAGTTTATGCCGTAACCCCCTCAACTTTCTTGCACATGCTATGTGGATGAAATGATGATATCACGCCAACTTTGAACCTTTTCAGAGTTCATTTGAATGCTTTTCAATTTTAGGGTCTTATAGCTCAAAATAATTAGTAAATGCATGAAAAATAACAAATGAAGTCAGAAAGGATTGAAAAATGATGATGTGGCTTTGAATGGTGCATTTTGAACACACACAATGTCAGGAGTTCAAATAAGTTTTAAAAATGAAATCCCTTTGTAACAGACGAGTTTCCGGATGAAATCCTGATACTTTGAAAGAGATTGTCCGTTTTGTACACGAAGTGCATCCAGTTTATGCCGTAACCCTCTCAACTTTCTTGCACATGCTATGTGGATGAAATGATGATATCGTGCCAACTTTCAACCTTTTCAGAGTTCATTTGAAATGCTTTTCAATTTTAGGGTCTTATAGCTCAAAATAATTAGTAAATGCATGAAAAATAACAAATGAAGTCGAAAGGATTGACAAATGATGATGTGGCTTTGAATGGTGCATTTTGAACACACACAAAGTCAGGAGTCAAATAAGTTTTAAAAAATGAAATCCCTTTGTAACAGACGAGTTTCCGGATGAAATCCTGATACTTTGAAGAGATTGTCCGTTTTGTACACGAAGTGCAATCCAGTTTATGCCGTAACCCTCTCAACTTTCTTGCACATGCTATGTGGATGAAATGATGATATCGTGCCAACTTTCAACCTTTTCAGAGTTCATTTGAAATGCTTTTCAGTTTTAGGGTCTTATAGCTCAAAATAATTAGTAAATGCATGAAAAATAACAAATGAAGTCAGAGAAAGATTGACAAAATGATGATGTGGCTTTGAATGGTGCATTTTGAACACACACAAAGTCAGGAGTTCAAATAAGTTTCAAAAATGAAATCCCTTTGTAACAGACGAGTTTCCGGAAGAAATCCTGATACTTGAAAGAGATTGTCCGTTTTGTACACGAAGTGCATCCAGTTTTTGTCGTAACCCTCTCAACTTTCTTGCACATGCTATGTGGATGAAATGATGATATCATGCCAACTTTGAACCTTTTCAGAGTTCATTTGAAATGCTTTTCAATTTTAGGGTCTTATAGCTCAAAATAATTAGTAAATGCATGAAAAATAACAAAGGAAGCCACAAAGGATTGAAAAACGATGATGTGGCTTTGAATGGTGCATTTTGAACACACACAATGTCAGGAGTTCAAATAAGTTTTAAAAAATGAAATCCCTTTGTAACAGACGAGTTTCCGGATGAAATCCTGATACTTTGAAAGAGATTGTCCGTTTTGTACATGAAGTGCATCCTGTTTGTGCCGTAACCCTCTCAACTTTCTTGCACATGCTATGTGGATGAAATGATGATATCATGCCAACTTTCAACCTTTTCAGAGTTCATTTGAAATGCTTTTCAATTTTAGGGTCTTATAGCTCAAAATAATTAGTAAATGCATGAAAAATAACAAATGAAGTCAGAAAGGATTGAAAAATGATGATGTGGCTTTGAATGGCGCATTTTGAACACACACAAAGTCAGGAGTTCAAATAAGTTTAAAAAAATGAAATCCCTTTGTAACAGACGAGTTTCCGGATGAAATCCTGATACTTTGAAAGAGATTGTCCGTTTTGTACACGAAGTGCATCCAGTTTTTGCCGTAACCCTCTCAACTTTCTTGCACATGCTATGTGGATGAAATGATGATATCATGCCAACTTTGAACCTTTTCAGAGTTCATTTGAAATTCTTTTCAATTTTAGGGTCTTATAGCTCAAAATAATTAGTAAATGCATGAAAAATAACAAAGGAAGCCACAAAGGATTGAAAAACGATGATGTGGCTTTGAATGGTGCATTTTGAACACACACAATGTCAGGAGTTCAAATAAGTTTTAAAAAATGAAATCCCTTTGTAACAGACGAGTTTCCGGATGAAATCCTGATACTTTGAAAGAGATTGTCCGTTTTGTACACGAAGTGCATCCAGTTTTTGCCGTAACCCTCTCAACTTTCTTGCACATGCTATGTGGATGAAATGATGATATCATGCATACTTTCAACCTTTTCAGAGTTCATTTGAAATGCTTTTCAATTTTAGGGTCTTATAGCTCAAAATAATTAGTAAATGCATGAAAAATAACAAATGAAGTCAGAAAGGATTGAAAAATGATGATGTGGCTTTGAATGGCGCATTTTGAAATCCCTTTGTAACAGACGAGTTTCCGGATGAAATCCTGATACTTTGAAAGAGATTGTCTGTTTTGTACACGAAGTGCATCCAGTTTATGCCGTAACCCCTCAACTTTCTTGCACATGCTATGTGGATGAAATGATGATATCACGCCAACTTTGAACCTTTTCAGAGTTCATTTGAAATGCTTTTCAATTTTAGGGTCTTATAGCTCAAAATAATTAGTAAATGCATGAAAAATAACAAATGAAGTCAGAAAGGATTGAAAAATGATGATGTGGCTTTGAATGGTGCATTTTGAACACACACAATGTCAGGAGTTCAAATAAGTTTTAAAAAATGAAATCCCTTTGTAACAGACGAGTTTCCGGATGAAATCCTGATACTTTGAAAGAGATTGTCCGTTTTGTACACGAAGTGCATCCAGTTTATGCCGTAACCCTCTCAACTTTCTTGCACATGCTATGTGGATGAAATGATGATATCGTGCCAACTTTCAACCTTTTCAGAGTTCATTTGAAATGCTTTTCAATTTTAGGGTCTTATAGCTCAAAATAATTAGTAAATGCATGAAAAATAACAAATGAAGTCCGAAAGGATTGACAAATGATGATGTGGCTTTGAATGGTGCATTTTGAACACACACAAAGTCAGGAGTTCAAATAAGTTTTAAAAAATGAAATCCCTTTGTAACAGACGAGTTTCCGGATGAAATCCTGATACTTTGAAAGAGATTGTCCGTTTTGTACACGAAGTGCATCCAGTTTATGCCGTAACCCTCTCAACTTTCTTGCACATGCTATGTGGATGAAATGATGATATCGTGCCAACTTTCAACCTTTTCAGAGTTCATTTGAAATGCTTTTCAGTTTTAGGGTCTTATAGCTCAAAATAATTAGTAAATGCATGAAAAATAACAAATGAAGTCAGAAAGGATTGACAAATGATGATGTGGCTTTGAATGGTGCATTTTGAACACACACAAAGTCAGGAGTTCAAATAAGTTTCAAAAAATGAAATCCCTTTGTAACAGACGAGTTTCCGGAAGAAATCCTGATACTTTGAAAGAGATTGTCCGTTTTGTACACGAAGTGCATCCAGTTTTTGTCGTAACCCTCTCAACTTTCTTGCACATGCTATGTGGATGAAATGATGATATCATGCCAACTTTGAACCTTTTCAGAGTTCATTTGAAATGCTTTTCAATTTTAGGGTCTTATAGCTCAAAATAATTAGTAAATGCATGAAAAATAACAAATGAAGTCAGAAAGGATTGAAAAATGATGATGTGGCTTTGAATGGTGCATTTTGAACACACACAAAGTCAGGAGTTCAAATAAGTTTTAAAAAATGAAATCCCTTTGTAACAGACGAGTTTCCGGATGAAATCCTGATACTTTGAAAGAGATTGTCCGTTTTGTACACGAAGTGCATCCAGTTTTTGCCGTAACCCTCTCAAATTTCTTGCACATGCTATGTGGATGAAATGATGATATCATGCCAACTTTCAACCTTTTCAGAGTTCATTTGAAATGCTTTTCAATTTTAGGTTCTTATAGCTCAAAATAATTAGTAAATGCATGAAAAATAACAAATGAAGTCAGAAAGGATTGACAAATGATGATGTGGCTTGAATGGTGCATTTTGAACACACACAAAGTCAGGAGTTCAAATAAGTTTATAAAAATGAAATCCCTTTGTAACAGACGAGCTTCCGGATGAAATCCTGATACTTTGAAAGAGATTGTCCGTTTTGTATACGAAGTGCATCCAGTTTTTGCCGTAACCCTCTCAACTTTCTTGCACATGCTATGTGGATGAAATGATAATATCATGCCAACTTTGAACCTTTTCAGAGTTCATTTGAAATGCTTTTCAATTTTAGGGTCTTATAGCTCAAAATAATTAGTAAATGCATGAAAAATAACAAATGAAGTCAGAAAGGATTGACAAATGATGATGTGGCTTCGAATGGTGCATTTTGAACACACACAAAGTCAGGAGTTCAAATAAGTTTCAAAAAATCAAATCCCTTTGTAACAGACGAGTTTCCGGAAGAAATCCTGATACTTTGAAAGAGATTGTCCGTTTTGTACACGAAGTGCATCCAGTTTTTGCCGTAACCCTCTCAACTTTTTTGCACATGCTATGTGGATGTAATGATGATATCATGCCAACTTTGAACCTTTTCAGAGTTCATTTGAAATGCTTTTCAATTTTAGGGTCTTATAGCTCAAAATAATTAGTAAATGCATGAAAAATAACAAATGAAGTCAGAAAGGATTGAAAAATGATGATGTGGCTTTGAATGGTGCATTTTGAACACACACAAAGTCAGGAGTTCAAATAAGTTTTAAAAAATGAAATCCCTTTGTAACAGACGAGTTTCCGGATGAAATCCTGATACTTTGAAAGAGATTGTCCGTTTTGTACACGAAGTGCATCCAGTTTATGCCGTAACCCTCTCAACTTTCTTGCACATGCTATGTGGATGAAATGATGATATCGTGCCAACTTTCAACCTTTTCAGAGTTCATTTGAAATGCTTTTCAATTTTAGGGTCTTATAGCTCAAAATAATTAGTAAATGCATGAAAAATAACAAATGAAGTCCGAAAGGATTGACAAATGATGATGTGGCTTTGAATGGTGCATTTTGAACACACACAAAGTCAGGAGTTCAAATAAGTTTAAAAAAATGAAATCCCTTTGTAACAGACGAGCTTCCGGATGAAATCCTGATACTTTGAAAGAGATTGTCCGTTTTGTACACGAAGTGCATCCAGTTTTTGCCGTAACCCTCTCAACTTTCTTGCACATGCTATGTGGATGAAATGATGATATCATGCCAACTTTGAACCTTTTCAGAGTTCATTTGAAATGCTTTTCAATTTTAGGGTCTTATAGCTCAAAATAATTAGTAAATGCATGAAAAATAACAAATGAAGTCAGAAAGGATTGACAAATGATGATGTGGCTTCGAATGGTGCATTTTGAACACACACAAAGTCAGGAGTTCAAATAAGTTTCAAAAAATCAAATCCCTTTGTAACAGACGAGTTTCCGGAAGAAATCCTGATACTTTGAAAGAGATTGTCCGTTTTGTACACGAAGTGCATCCAGTTTTTGCCGTAACCCTCTCAACTTTTTTGCACATGCTATGTGGATGAAATGATGATATCATGCCAACTTTGAACCTTTTCAGAGTTCATTTGAAATGCTTTTCAATTTTAGGGTCTTATAGCTCAAAATAATTAGTAAATGCATGAAAAATAACAAATGAAGTCAGAAAGGATTGAAAAATGATGATGTGGCTTTGAATGGTGCATTTTGAACACACACAAAGTCAGGAGTTCAAATAAGGTTTAAAAAATGAAATCCCTTTGTAACAGACGAGTTTCCGGATGAAATCCTGATACTTTGAAAGAGATTGTCCGTTTTGTACACGAAGTGCATCCACTTTATGCCGTAACTCTCTCAACTTTCTTGCACATGCTATGTGGATGAAATGATGATATCATGCCAACTTTCAACCTTTTCAGAGTTCATTTGAAATGCTTTTCAATTTTAGGGTCTTATAGCTCAAAATAATTAGTAAATGCATGAAAAATAACAAACAAAGTCAGAAAGGATTGAAAAATGATGATGTGGCTTTGAATGGTGCATTTTGAACACACACAAAGTCAGGAGTTCAAATAAGTTTTAAAAAATGAAATCCCTTTGTAACAGACGAGTTTCCGGATGAAATCCTGATACTTTGAAAGAGATTGTCCGTTTTGTACACGAAGTGCATCCAGTTTTTGCCGTAACCCTCTCAACTTTCTTGCACATGCTATGTGGATGAAATGATGTTATCATGCCAACTTTGAACCTTTTCAGAGTTCATTTGAAATGCTTTTCAATTTTAGGGTCTTATAGCTCAAAATAATTAGTAAATGCATGAAAAATAACAAATGAAGTCAGAAAGGATTGAAAAATGATGATGTGGCTTTGAATGGTGCATTTTGAACACACACAAAGTCAGGAGTTCAAATAAGTTTTAAAAAATGAAATCCCTTTGTAACAGACGAGTTTCCGGATGAAATCCTGATACTTTGAAAGAGATTGTCCGTTTTGTACACGAAGTGCATCCAGTTTTTGCCGTAACCCTCTCAAATTTCTTGCACATGCTATGTGGATGAAATGATGATATCATGCCAACTTTCAACCTTTTCAGAGTTCATTTGAAATGCTTTTCAATTTTAGGTTCTTATAGCTCAAAATAATTAGTAAATGCATGAAAAATAACAAATGAAGTCAGAAAGGATTGACAAATGATGATGTGGCTTGAATGGTGCATTTTGAACACACACAAAGTCAGGAGTTCAAATAAGTTTATAAAAATGAAATCCCTTTGTAACAGACGAGCTTCCGGATGAAATCCTGATACTTTGAAAGAGATTGTCCGTTTTGTATACGAAGTGCATCCAGTTTTTGCCGTAACCCTCTCAACTTTCTTGCACATGCTATGTGGATGAAATGATAATATCATGCCAACTTTGAACCTTTTCAGAGTTCATTTGAAATGCTTTTCAATTTTAGGGTCTTATAGCTCAAAATAATTAGTAAATGCATGAAAAATAACAAATGAAGTCAGAAAGGATTGACAAATGATGATGTGGCTTCGAATGGTGCATTTTGAACACACACAAAGTCAGGAGTTCAAATAAGTTTCAAAAAATCAAATCCCTTTGTAACAGACGAGTTTCCGGAAGAAATCCTGATACTTTGAAAGAGATTGTCCGTTTTGTACACGAAGTGCATCCAGTTTTTGCCGTAACCCTCTCAACTTTTTTGCACATGCTATGTGGATGTAATGATGATATCATGCCAACTTTGAACCTTTTCAGAGTTCATTTGAAATGCTTTTCAATTTTAGGGTCTTATAGCTCAAAATAATTAGTAAATGCATGAAAAATAACAAATGAAGTCAGAAAGGATTGAAAAATGATGATGTGGCTTTGAATGGTGCATTTTGAACACACACAAAGTCAGGAGTTCAAATAAGTTTTAAAAAATGAAATCCCTTTGTAACAGACGAGTTTCCGGATGAAATCCTGATACTTTGAAAGAGATTGTCCGTTTTGTACACGAAGTGCATCCAGTTTATGCCGTAACCCTCTCAACTTTCTTGCACATGCTATGTGGATGAAATGATGATATCGTGCCAACTTTCAACCTTTTCAGAGTTCATTTGAAATGCTTTTCAATTTTAGGGTCTTATAGCTCAAAATAATTAGTAAATGCATGAAAAATAACAAATGAAGTCCGAAAGGATTGACAAATGATGATGTGGCTTTGAATGGTGCATTTTGAACACACACAAAGTCAGGAGTTCAAATAAGTTTAAAAAAATGAAATCCCTTTGTAACAGACGAGCTTCCGGATGAAATCCTGATACTTTGAAAGAGATTGTCCGTTTTGTACACGAAGTGCATCCAGTTTTTGCCGTAACCCTCTCAACTTTCTTGCACATGCTATGTGGATGAAATGATGATATCATGCCAACTTTGAACCTTTTCAGAGTTCATTTGAAATGCTTTTCAATTTTAGGGTCTTATAGCTCAAAATAATTAGTAAATGCATGAAAAATAACAAATGAAGTCAGAAAGGATTGACAAATGATGATGTGGCTTCGAATGGTGCATTTTGAACACACACAAAGTCAGGAGTTCAAATAAGTTTCAAAAAATCAAATCCCTTTGTAACAGACGAGTTTCCGGAAGAAATCCTGATACTTTGAAAGAGATTGTCCGTTTTGTACACGAAGTGCATCCAGTTTTTGCCGTAACCCTCTCAACTTTTTTGCACATGCTATGTGGATGAAATGATGATATCATGCCAACTTTGAACCTTTTCAGAGTTCATTTGAAATGCTTTTCAATTTTAGGGTCTTATAGCTCAAAATAATTAGTAAATGCATGAAAAATAACAAATGAAGTCAGAAAGGATTGAAAAATGATGATGTGGCTTTGAATGGTGCATTTTGAACACACACAAAGTCAGGAGTTCAAATAAGGTTTAAAAAATGAAATCCCTTTGTAACAGACGAGTTTCCGGATGAAATCCTGATACTTTGAAAGAGATTGTCCGTTTTGTACACGAAGTGCATCCACTTTATGCCGTAACTCTCTCAACTTTCTTGCACATGCTATGTGGATGAAATGATGATATCATGCCAACTTTCAACCTTTTCAGAGTTCATTTGGAATGCTTTTCAATTTTAGGGTCTTATAGCTCAAAATAATTAGTAAATGCATGAAAAATAACAAACGAAGTCAGAAAGGATTGAAAAATGATGATGTGGCTTTGAATGGTGCATTTTGAACACACACAAAGTCAGGAGTTCAAATAAGTTTTAAAAAATGAAATCCCTTTGTAACAGACGAGTTTCCGGATGAAATCCTGATACTTTGAAAGAGATTGTCCGTTTTGTACACGAAGTGCATCCAGTTTTTGCCGTAACCCTCTCAACTTTCTTGCACATGCTATGTGGATGAAATGATGTTATCATGCCAACTTTGAACCTTTTCAGAGTTCATTTGAAATGCTTTTCAATTTTAGGGTCTTATAGCTCAAAATAATTAGTAAATGCATGAAAAATAACAAATGAAGTCAGAAAGGATTGAAAAATGATGATGTGGCTTTGAATGGTGCATTTTGAACACACACAAAGTCAGGAGTTCAAATAAGTTTTAAAAAATGAAATCCCTTTGTAACAGACGAGTTTCCGGATGAAATCCTGATACTTTGAAAGAGATTGTCCGTTTTGTACACGAAGTGCATCCAGTTTTTGCCGTAACCCTCTCAAATTTCTTGCACATGCTATGTGGATGAAATGATGATATCATGCCAACTTTCAACCTTTTCAGAGTTCATTTGAAATGCTTTTCAATTTTAGGTTCTTATAGCTCAAAATAATTAGTAAATGCATGAAAAATAACAAATGAAGTCAGAAAGGATTGACAAATGATGATGTGGCTTGAATGGTGGATTTTGAACACACACAAAGTCAGGAGTTCAAATAAGTTTATAAAAATGAAATCCCTTTGTAACAGACGAGCTTCCGGATGAAATCCTGATACTTTGAAAGAGATTGTCCGTTTTGTATACGAAGTGCATCCAGTTTTTGCCGTAACCCTCTCAACTTTCTTGCACATGCTATGTGGATGAAATGATGATATCATGCCAACTTTGAACCTTTTCAGAGTTCATTTGAAATGCTTTTCAATTTTAGGGTCTTATAGCTCAAAATAATTAGTAAATGCATGAAAAATAACAAATGAAGTCAGAAAGGATTGACAAATGATGATGTGGCTTCGAATGGTGCATTTTGAACACACACAAAGTCAGGAGTTCAAATAAGTTTCAAAAAATCAAATCCCTTTGTAACAGACGAGTTTCCGGAAGAAATCCTGATACTTTGAAAGAGATTGTCCGTTTTGTACACGAAGTGCATCCAGTTTTTGCCGTAACCCTCTCAACTTTTTTGCACATGCTATGTGGATGTAATGATGATATCATGCCAACTTTGAACCTTTTCAGAGTTCATTTGAAATGCTTTTCAATTTTAGGGTCTTATAGCTCAAAATAATTAGTAAATGCATGAAAAATAACAAATGAAGTCAGAAAGGATTGAAAAATGATGATGTGGCTTTGAATGGTGCATTTTGAACACACACAAAGTCAGGAGTTCAAATAAGTTTTAAAAAATGAAATCCCTTTGTAACAGACGAGTTTCCGGATGAAATCCTGATACTTTGAAAGAGATTGTCCGTTTTGTACACGAAGTGCATCCAGTTTATGCCGTAACCCTCTCAACTTTCTTGCACATGCTATGTGGATGAAATGATGATATCGTGCCAACTTTCAACCTTTTCAGAGTTCATTTGAAATGCTTTTCAATTTTAGGGTCTTATAGCTCAAAATAATTAGTAAATGCATGAAAAATAACAAATGAAGTCCGAAAGGATTGACAAATGATGATGTGGCTTTGAATGGTGCATTTTGAACACACACAAAGTCAGGAGTTCAAATAAGTTTAAAAAAATGAAATCCCTTTGTAACAGACGAGCTTCCGGATGAAATCCTGATACTTTGAAAGAGATTGTCCGTTTTGTACACGAAGTGCATCCAGTTTTTGCCGTAACCCTCTCAACTTTCTTGCACATGCTATGTGGATGAAATGATGATATCATGCCAACTTTGAACCTTTTCAGAGTTCATTTGAAATGCTTTTCAATTTTAGGGTCTTATAGCTCAAAATAATTAGTAAATGCATGAAAAATAACAAATGAAGTCAGAAAGGATTGACAAATGATGATGTGGCTTCGAATGGTGCATTTTGAACACACACAAAGTCAGGAGTTCAAATAAGTTTCAAAAAATGAAATCCCTTTGTAACAGACGAGTTTCCGGAAGAAATCCTGATACTTTGAAAGAGATTGTCCGTTTTGTACACGAAGTGCATCCAGTTTTTGTCGTAACCCTCTCAACTTTCTTGCACATGCTATGTGGATGAAATGATGATATCATGCCAACTTTGAACCTTTTCAGAGTTCATTTGAAATGCTTTTCAATTTTAGGGTCTTATAGCTCAAAATAATTAGTAAATGCATGAAAAATAACAAATGAAGTCAGAAAGGATTGAAAAATGATGATGTGGCTTTGAATGGTGCATTTTGAACACACACAAAGTCAGGAGTTCAAATAAGTTTTAAAAAATGAAATCCCTTTGTAACAGACGAGTTTCCGGATGAAATCCTGATACTTTGAAAGAGATTGTCCGTTTTGTACACGAAGTGCATCCAGTTTTTGCCGTAACCCTCTCAACTTTCTTGCACATGCTATGTGGATGAAATGATGTTATCATGCCAACTTTGAACCTTTTCAGAGTTCATTTGAAATGCTTTTCAATTTTAGGGTCTTATAGCTCAAAATAATTAGTAAATGCATGAAAAATAACAAATGAAGTCAGAAAGGATTGAAAAATGATGATGTGGCTTTGAATGGTGCATTTTGAACACACACAAAGTCAGGAGTTCAAATAAGTTTTAAAAAATGAAATCCCTTTGTAACAGACGAGTTTCCGGATGAAATCCTGATACTTTGAAAGAGATTGTCCGTTTTGTACACGAAGTGCATCCAGTTTTTGCCGTAACCCTCTCAAATTTCTTGCACATGCTATGTGGATGAAATGATGATATCATGCCAACTTTCAACCTTTTCAGAGTTCATTTGAAATGCTTTTCACTTTTAGGTTCTTATAGCTCAAAATAATTAGTAAATGCATGAAAAATAACAAATGAAGTCAGAAAGGATTGACAAATGATGATGTGGCTTGAATGGTGCATTTTGAACACACACAAAGTCAGGAGTTCAAATAAGTTTATAAAAATGAAATCCCTTTGTAACAGACGAGCTTCCGGATGAAATCCTGATACTTTGAAAGAGATTGTCCGTTTTGTATACGAAGTGCATCCAGTTTTTGCCGTAACCCTCTCAACTTTCTTGCACATGCTATGTGGATGAAATGATGATATCATGCCAACTTTGAACCTTTTCAGAGTTCATTTGAAATGCTTTTCAATTTTAGGGTCTTATAGCTCAAAATAATTAGTAAATGCATGAAAAATAACAAATGAAGTCAGAAAGGATTGACAAATGATGATGTGGCTTCGAATGGTGCATTTTGAACACACACAAAGTCAGGAGTTCAAATAAGTTTCAAAAAATCAAATCCCTTTGTAACAGACGAGTTTCCGGAAGAAATCCTGATACTTTGAAAGAGATTGTCCGTTTTGTACATGAAGTGCATCCAGTTTTTGCCGTAACCCTCTCAACTTTTTTGCACATGCTATGTGGATGTAATGATGATATCATGCCAACTTTGAACCTTTTCAGAGTTCATTTGAAATGCTTTTCAATTTTAGGGTCTTATAGCTCAAAATAATTAGTAAATGCATGAAAAATAACAAATGAAGTCAGAAAGGATTGAAAAATGATGATGTGGCTTTGAATGGTGCATTTTGAACACACACAAAGTCAGGAGTTCAAATAAGTTTTAAAAAATGAAATCCCTTTGTAACAGACGAGTTTCCGGATGAAATCCTGATACTTTGAAAGAGATTGTCCGTTTTGTACACGAAGTGCATCCAGTTTATGCCGTAACCCTCTCAACTTTCTTGCACATGCTATGTGGATGAAATGATGATATCGTGCCAACTTTCAACCTTTTCAGAGTTCATTTGAAATGCTTTTCAATTTTAGGGTCTTATAGCTCAAAATAATTAGTAAATGCATGAAAAATAACAAATGAAGTCCGAAAGGATTGACAAATGATGATGTGGCTTTGAATGGTGCATTTTGAACACACACAAAGTCAGGAGTTCAAATAAGTTTAAAAAAATGAAATCCCTTTGTAACAGACGAGCTTCCGGATGAAATCCTGATACTTTGAAAGAGATTGTCCGTTTTGTACACGAAGTGCATCCAGTTTTTGCCGTAACCCTCTCAACTTTCTTGCACATGCTATGTGGATGAAATGATGATATCATGCCAACTTTGAACCTTTTCAGAGTTCATTTGAAATGCTTTTCAATTTTAGGGTCTTATAGCTCAAAATAATTAGTAAATGCATGAAAAATAACAAATGAAGTCAGAAAGGATTGACAAATGATGATGTGGCTTCGAATGGTGCATTTTGAACACACACAAAGTCAGGAGTTCAAATAAGTTTCAAAAAATGAAATCCCTTTGTAACAGACGAGTTTCCGGAAGAAATCCTGATACTTTGAAAGAGATTGTCCGTTTTGTACACGAAGTGCATCCAGTTTTTGTCGTAACCCTCTCAACTTTCTTGCACATGCTATGTGGATGAAATGATGATATCATGCCAACTTTGAACCTTTTCAGAGTTCATTTGAAATGCTTTTCAATTTTAGGGTCTTATAGCTCAAAATAATTAGTAAATGCATGAAAAATAACAAATGAAGTCAGAAAGGATTGAAAAATGATGATGTGGCTTTGAATGGTGCATTTTGAACACACACAAAGTCAGGAGTTCAAATAAGTTTTAAAAAATGAAATCCCTTTGTAACAGACGAGTTTCCGGATGAAATCCTGATACTTTGAAAGAGATTGTCCGTTTTGTACACGAAGTGCATCCAGTTTTTGCCGTAACCCTCTCAACTTTCTTGCACATGCTATGTGGATGAAATGATGTTATCATGCCAACTTTGAACCTTTTCAGAGTTCATTTGAAATGCTTTTCAATTTTAGGGTCTTATAGCTCAAAATAATTAGTAAATGCATGAAAAATAACAAATGAAGTCAGAAAGGATTGAAAAATGATGATGTGGCTTTGAATGGTGCATTTTGAACACACACAAAGTCAGGAGTTCAAATAAGTTTTAAAAAATGAAATCCCTTTGTAACAGACGAGTTTCCGGATGAAATCCTGATACTTTGAAAGAGATTGTCCGTTTTGTACACGAAGTGCATCCAGTTTTTGCCGTAACCCTCTCAAATTTCTTGCACATGCTATGTGGATGAAATGATGATATCATGCCAACTTTCAACCTTTTCAGAGTTCATTTGAAATGCTTTTCACTTTTAGGTTCTTATAGCTCAAAATAATTAGTAAATGCATGAAAAATAACAAATGAAGTCAGAAAGGATTGACAAATGATGATGTGGCTTGAATGGTGCATTTTGAACACACACAAAGTCAGGAGTTCAAATAAGTTTATAAAAATGAAATCCCTTTGTAACAGACGAGCTTCCGGATGAAATCCTGATACTTTGAAAGAGATTGTCCGTTTTGTATACGAAGTGCATCCAGTTTTTGCCGTAACCCTCTCAACTTTCTTGCACATGCTATGTGGATGAAATGATGATATCATGCCAACTTTGAACCTTTTCAGAGTTCATTTGAAATGCTTTTCAATTTTAGGGTCTTATAGCTCAAAATAATTAGTAAATGCATGAAAAATAACAAATGAAGTCAGAAAGGATTGACAAATGATGATGTGGCTTCGAATGGTGCATTTTGAACACACACAAAGTCAGGAGTTCAAATAAGTTTCAAAAAATCAAATCCCTTTGTAACAGACGAGTTTCCGGAAGAAATCCTGATACTTTGAAAGAGATTGTCCGTTTTGTACATGAAGTGCATCCAGTTTTTGCCGTAACCCTCTCAACTTTTTTGCACATGCTATGTGGATGTAATGATGATATCATGCCAACTTTGAACCTTTTCAGAGTTCATTTGAAATGCTTTTCAATTTTAGGGTCTTATAGCTCAAAATAATTAGTAAATGCATGAAAAATAACAAATGAAGTCAGAAAGGATTGAAAAATGATGATGTGGCTTTGAATGGTGCATTTTGAACACACACAAAGTCAGGAGTTCAAATAAGTTTTAAAAAATGAAATCCCTTTGTAACAGACGAGTTTCCGGATGAAATCCTGATACTTTGAAAGAGATTGTCCGTTTTGTACACGAAGTGCATCCAGTTTATGCCGTAACCCTCTCAACTTTCTTGCACATGCTATGTGGATGAAATGATGATATCGTGCCAACTTTCAACCTTTTCAGAGTTCATTTGAAATGCTTTTCAATTTTAGGGTCTTATAGCTCAAAATAATTAGTAAATGCATGAAAAATAACAAATGAAGTCCGAAAGGATTGACAAATGATGATGTGGCTTTGAATGGTGCATTTTGAACACACACAAAGTCAGGAGTTCAAATAAGTTTAAAAAAATGAAATCCCTTTGTAACAGACGAGCTTCCGGATGAAATCCTGATACTTTGAAAGAGATTGTCCGTTTTGTACACGAAGTGCATCCAGTTTTTGCCGTAACCCTCTCAACTTTCTTGCACATGCTATGTGGATGAAATGATGATATCATGCCAACTTTGAACCTTTTCAGAGTTCATTTGAAATGCTTTTCAATTTTAGGGTCTTATAGCTCAAAATAATTAGTAAATGCATGAAAAATAACAAATGAAGTCAGAAAGGATTGACAAATGATGATGTGGCTTCGAATGGTGCATTTTGAACACACACAAAGTCAGGAGTTCAAATAAGTTTCAAAAAATCAAATCCCTTTGTAACAGACGAGTTTCCGGAAGAAATCCTGATACTTTGAAAGAGATTGTCCGTTTTGTACACGAAGTGCATCCAGTTTTTGCCGTAACCCTCTCAACTTTTTTGCACATGCTATGTGGATGAAATGATGATATCATGCCAACTTTGAACCTTTTCAGAGTTCATTTGAAATGCTTTTCAATTTTAGGGTCTTATAGCTCAAAATAATTAGTAAATGCATGAAAAATAACAAATGAAGTCAGAAAGGATTGAAAAATGATGATGTGGCTTTGAATGGTGCATTTTGAACACACACAAAGTCAGGAGTTCAAATAAGTTTAAAAAAATGAAATCCCTTTGTAACAGACGAGTTTCCGGATGAAATCCTGATACTTTGAAAGAGATTGTCCGTTTTGTACACGAAGTGCATCCACTTTATGCCGTAACTCTCTCAACTTTCTTGCACATGCTATGTGGATGAAATGATGATATCATGCCAACTTTCAACCTTTTCAGAGTTCATTTGAAATGCTTTTCAATTTTAGGGTCTTATAGCTCAAAATAATTAGTAAATGCATGAAAAATAACAAACGAAGTCAGAAAGGATTGAAAAACGATGATGTGGCTTTGAATGGTGCATTTTGAACACACAAAAAGTCAGGAGTTCAAATAAGGTTTAAAAAAATGAAATGCCTTTGTAACAGACGAGTTTCCGGATGAAATCCTGATACTTTGAAAGAGATTGTCCGTTTTGTACACGAAGTGCATCCAGTTTTTGCCGTAACCCTCTCAAATTTCTTGCACATGCTATGTGGATGAAATGATGATATCATGCCAACTTTCAACCTTTTCAGAGTTCATTTGAAATGCTTTTCAGTTTTAGGGTCTTATAGCTCAAAATAATTAGTAAATGCATGAAAAATAACAAATGAAGTCCGAAAGGATTGCCAAATGATGATGTGGCTTTGAATGGTGCATTTTGAACACACAAAAATTCAGGAGTTCAAATAAGTTTTAAAAAATGAAATCCTTTTGTAACAGACGAGTTTCCGGATGAAATCCTGATACTTTGAAAGAGATTGTCCGTTTTGTACACGAAGTGCATCCAGTTTTTGCCGTAACCCTCTCAACTTTCTTGCACATGCTATGTGGATGAAATAATGATATCATGCCAACTTTCAACCTTTTCAGAGTTCATTTGAAATGCTTTTCAATTTTAGGGTCTTATAGCTCAAAATAATTAGTAAATGCATGAAAAATAACAAATGAAGTCAGAAAGGATTGAAAAATGATGATGTGGCTTTGAATGGTGCATTTTGAACACACACAAAGTCAGGAGTTCAAATAAGTTTTAAAAAATGAAATCCCTTTGTAACAGACGAGTTTCCGGATGAAATCCTGATACTTTGAAAGAGATTGTCCGTTTTGTACACGAAGTGCATCCAGTTTATGCCGTAACCCTCTCAACTTTCTTGCACATGCTATGTGGATGAAATGATGATATCGTGCCAACTTTCAACCTTTTCAGAGTTCATTTGAAATGCTTTTCAATTTTAGGGTCTTATAGCTCAAAATAATTAGTAAATGCATGAAAAATAACAAATGAAGTCCGAAAGGATTGACAAATGATGATGTGGCTTTGAATGGTGCATTTTGAACACACACAAAGTCAGGAGTTCAAATAAGTTTAAAAAAATGAAATCCCTTTGTAACAGACGAGCTTCCGGATGAAATCCTGATACTTTGAAAGAGATTGTCCGTTTTGTACACGAAGTGCATCCAGTTTTTGCCGTAACCCTCTCAACTTTCTTGCACATGCTATGTGGATGAAATGATGATATCATGCCAACTTTGAACCTTTTCAGAGTTCATTTGAAATGCTTTTCAATTTTAGGGTCTTATAGCTCAAAATAATTAGTAAATGCATGAAAAATAACAAATGAAGTCAGAAAGGATTGACAAATGATGATGTGGCTTCGAATGGTGCATTTTGAACACACACAAAGTCAGGAGTTCAAATAAGTTTCAAAAAATGAAATCCCTTTGTAACAGACGAGTTTCCGGAAGAAATCCTGATACTTTGAAAGAGATTGTCCGTTTTGTACACGAAGTGCATCCAGTTTTTGTCGTAACCCTCTCAACTTTCTTGCACATGCTATGTGGATGAAATGATGATATCATGCCAACTTTGAACCTTTTCAGAGTTCATTTGAAATGCTTTTCAATTTTAGGGTCTTATAGCTCAAAATAATTAGTAAATGCATGAAAAATAACAAATGAAGTCAGAAAGGATTGAAAAATGATGATGTGGCTTTGAATGGTGCATTTTGAACACACACAAAGTCAGGAGTTCAAATAAGTTTTAAAAAATGAAATCCCTTTGTAACAGACGAGTTTCCGGATGAAATCCTGATACTTTGAAAGAGATTGTCCGTTTTGTACACGAAGTGCATCCAGTTTTTGCCGTAACCCTCTCAACTTTCTTGCACATGCTATGTGGATGAAATGATGTTATCATGCCAACTTTGAACCTTTTCAGAGTTCATTTGAAATGCTTTTCAATTTTAGGGTCTTATAGCTCAAAATAATTAGTAAATGCATGAAAAATAACAAATAAAGTCAGAAAGGATTGAAAAATGATGATGTGGCTTTGAATGGTGCATTTTGAACACACACAAAGTCAGGAGTTCAAATAAGTTTTAAAAAATGAAATCCCTTTGTAACAGACGAGTTTCCGGATGAAATCCTGATACTTTGAAAGAGATTGTTCGTTTTGTACACGAAGTGCATCCAGTTTTTGCCGTAACCCTCTCAAATTTCTTGCACATGCTATGTGGATGAAATGATGATATCATGCCAACTTTCAACCTTTTCAGAGTTCATTTGAAATGCTTTTCACTTTTAGGTTCTTATAGCTCAAAATAATTAGTAAATGCATGAAAAATAACAAATGAAGTCAGAAAGGATTGACAAATGATGATGTGGCTTGAATGGTGCATTTTGAACACACACAAAGTCAGGAGTTCAAATAAGTTTATAAAAATGAAATCCCTTTGTAACAGACGAGCTTCCGGATGAAATCCTGATACTTTGAAAGAGATTGTCCGTTTTGTATACGAAGTGCATCCAGTTTTTGCCGTAACCCTCTCAACTTTCTTGCACATGCTATGTGGATGAAATGATGATATCATGCCAACTTTGAACCTTTTCAGAGTTCATTTGAAATGCTTTTCAATTTTAGGGTCTTATAGCTCAAAATAATTAGTAAATGCATGAAAAATAACAAATGAAGTCAGAAAGGATTGACAAATGATGATGTGGCTTCGAATGGTGCATTTTGAACACACACAAAGTCAGGAGTTCAAATAAGTTTCAAAAAATCAAATCCCTTTGTAACAGACGAGTTTCCGGAAGAAATCCTGATACTTTGAAAGAGATTGTCCGTTTTGTACATGAAGTGCATCCAGTTTTTGCCGTAACCCTCTCAACTTTTTTGCACATGCTATGTGGATGTAATGATGATATCATGCCAACTTTGAACCTTTTCAGAGTTCATTTGAAATGCTTTTCAATTTTAGGGTCTTATAGCTCAAAATAATTAGTAAATGCATGAAAAATAACAAATGAAGTCAGAAAGGATTGAAAAATGATGATGTGGCTTTGAATGGTGCATTTTGAACACACACAAAGTCAGGAGTTCAAATAAGTTTTAAAAAATGAAATCCCTTTGTAACAGACGAGTTTCCGGATGAAATCCTGATACTTTGAAAGAGATTGTCCGTTTTGTACACGAAGTGCATCCAGTTTATGCCGTAACCCTCTCAACTTTCTTGCACATGCTATGTGGATGAAATGATGATATCGTGCCAACTTTCAACCTTTTCAGAGTTCATTTGAAATGCTTTTCAATTTTAGGGTCTTATAGCTCAAAATAATTAGTAAATGCATGAAAAATAACAAATGAAGTCCGAAAGGATTGACAAATGATGATGTGGCTTTGAATGGTGCATTTTGAACACACACAAAGTCAGGAGTTCAAATAAGTTTAAAAAAATGAAATCCCTTTGTAACAGACGAGCTTCCGGATGAAATCCTGATACTTTGAAAGAGATTGTCCGTTTTGTACACGAAGTGCATCCAGTTTTTGCCGTAACCCTCTCAACTTTCTTGCACATGCTATGTGGATGAAATGATGATATCATGCCAACTTTGAACCTTTTCAGAGTTCATTTGAAATGCTTTTCAATTTTAGGGTCTTATAGCTCAAAATAATTAGTAAATGCATGAAAAATAACAAATGAAGTCAGAAAGGATTGACAAATGATGATGTGGCTTCGAATGGTGCATTTTGAACACACACAAAGTCAGGAGTTCAAATAAGTTTCAAAAAATCAAATCCCTTTGTAACAGACGAGTTTCCGGAAGAAATCCTGATACTTTGAAAGAGATTGTCCGTTTTGTACACGAAGTGCATCCAGTTTTTGCCGTAACCCTCTCAACTTTTTTGCACATGCTATGTGGATGAAATGATGATATCATGCCAACTTTGAACCTTTTCAGAGTTCATTTGAAATGCTTTTCAATTTTAGGGTCTTATAGCTCAAAATAATTAGTAAATGCATGAAAAATAACAAATGAAGTCAGAAAGGATTGAAAAATGATGATGTGGCTTTGAATGGTGCATTTTGAACACACACAAAGTCAGGAGTTCAAATAAGTTTAAAAAAATGAAATCCCTTTGTAACAGACGAGTTTCCGGATGAAATCCTGATACTTTGAAAGAGATTGTCCGTTTTGTACACGAAGTGCATCCACTTTATGCCGTAACTCTCTCAACTTTCTTGCACATGCTATGTGGATGAAATGATGATATCATGCCAACTTTCAACCTTTTCAGAGTTCATTTGAAATGCTTTTCAATTTTAGGGTCTTATAGCTCAAAATAATTAGTAAATGCATGAAAAATAACAAACGAAGTCAGAAAGGATTGAAAAACGATGATGTGGCTTTGAATGGTGCATTTTGAACACACAAAAAGTCAGGAGTTCAAATAAGGTTTAAAAAAATGAAATGCCTTTGTAACAGACGAGTTTCCGGATGAAATCCTGATACTTTGAAAGAGATTGTCCGTTTTGTACACGAAGTGCATCCAGTTTTTGCCGTAACCCTCTCAAATTTCTTGCACATGCTATGTGGATGAAATGATGATATCATGCCAACTTTCAACCTTTTCAGAGTTCATTTGAAATGCTTTTCAGTTTTAGGGTCTTATAGCTCAAAATAATTAGTAAATGCATGAAAAATAACAAATGAAGTCCGAAAGGATTGCCAAATGATGATGTGGCTTTGAATGGTGCATTTTGAACACACAAAAATTCAGGAGTTCAAATAAGTTTTAAAAAATGAAATCCTTTTGTAACAGACGAGTTTCCGGATGAAATCCTGATACTTTGAAAGAGATTGTCCGTTTTGTACACGAAGTGCATCCAGTTTTTGCCGTAACCCTCTCAACTTTCTTGCACATGCTATGTGGATGAAATAATGATATCATGCCAACTTTCAACCTTTTCAGAGTTCATTTGAAATGCTTTTCAATTTTAGGGTCTTATAGCTCAAAATAATTAGTAAATGCATGAAAAATAACAAATGAAGTCAGAAAGGATTGAAAAATGATGATGTGGCTTTGAATGGTGCATTTTGAACACACACAAAGTCAGGAGTTCAAATAAGTTTTAAAAAATGAAATCCCTTTGTAACAGACGAGTTTCCGGATGAAATCCTGATACTTTGAAAGAGATTGTCCGTTTTGTACACGAAGTGCATCCAGTTTATGCCGTAACCCTCTCAACTTTCTTGCACATGCTATGTGGATGAAATGATGATATCGTGCCAACTTTCAACCTTTTCAGAGTTCATTTGAAATGCTTTTCAATTTTAGGGTCTTATAGCTCAAAATAATTAGTAAATGCATGAAAAATAACAAATGAAGTCCGAAAGGATTGACAAATGATGATGTGGCTTTGAATGGTGCATTTTGAACACACACAAAGTCAGGAGTTCAAATAAGTTTAAAAAAATGAAATCCCTTTGTAACAGACGAGCTTCCGGATGAAATCCTGATACTTTGAAAGAGATTGTCCGTTTTGTACACGAAGTGCATCCAGTTTTTGCCGTAACCCTCTCAACTTTCTTGCACATGCTATGTGGATGAAATGATGATATCATGCCAACTTTGAACCTTTTCAGAGTTCATTTGAAATGCTTTTCAATTTTAGGGTCTTATAGCTCAAAATAATTAGTAAATGCATGAAAAATAACAAATGAAGTCAGAAAGGATTGACAAATGATGATGTGGCTTCGAATGGTGCATTTTGAACACACAGAAAGTCAGGAGTTCTAATAAGTTTCAAAAAATCAAATCCCTTTGTAACAGACGAGTTTCCGGAAGAAATCCTGATACTTTGAAAGAGATTGTCCGTTTTGTACACGAAGTGCATCCAGTTTTTGCCGTAACCCTCTCAACTTTTTTGCACATGCTATGTGGATGAAATGATGATATCATGCCAACTTTGAACCTTTTCAGAGTTCATTTGAAATGCTTTTCAATTTTAGGGTCTTATAGCTCAAAATAATTAGTAAATGCATGAAAAATAACAAATGAAGTCAGAAAGGATTGAAAAATGATGATGTGGCTTTGAATGGTGCATTTTGAACACACACAAAGTCAGGAGTTCAAATAAGTTTAAAAAAATGAAATCCCTTTGTAACAGACGAGTTTCCGGATGAAATCCTGATACTTTGAAAGAGATTGTCCGTTTTGTACACGAAGTGCATCCACTTTATGCCGTAACTCTCTCAACTTTCTTGCACATGCTATGTGGATGAAATGATGATATCATGCCAACTTTCAACCTTTTCAGAGTTCATTTGAAATGCTTTTCAATTTTAGGGTCTTATAGCTCAAAATAATTAGTAAATGCATGAAAAATAACAAATGAAGTCAGAAAGGATTGACAAATGATGATGTGGCTTCGAATGGTGCATTTTGAACACACAGAAAGTCAGGAGTTCTAATAAGTTTCAAAAAATCAAATCCCTTTGTAACAGACGAGTTTCCGGAAGAAATCCTGATACTTTGAAAGAGATTGTCCGTTTTGTACACGAAGTGCATCCAGTTTTTGCCGTAACCCTCTCAACTTTTTTGCACATGCTATGTGGATGAAATGATGATATCATGCCAACTTTGAACCTTTTCAGAGTTCATTTGAAATGCTTTTCAATTTTAGGGTCTTATAGCTCAAAATAATTAGTAAATGCATGAAAAATAACAAATGAAGTCAGAAAGGATTGAAAAATGATGATGTGGCTTTGAATGGTGCATTTTGAACACACACAAAGTCAGGAGTTCAAATAAGTTTAAAAAAATGAAATCCCTTTGTAACAGACGAGTTTCCGGATGAAATCCTGATACTTTGAAAGAGATTGTCCGTTTTGTACACGAAGTGCATCCACTTTATGCCGTAACTCTCTCAACTTTCTTGCACATGCTATGTGGATGAAATGATGATATCATGCCAACTTTCAACCTTTTCAGAGTTCATTTGAAATGCTTTTCAATTTTAGGGTCTTATAGCTCAAAATAATTAGTAAATGCATGAAAAATAACAAACGAGGTCAGAAAGGATTGAAAAACGATGATGTGGCTTTGAATGGTGCATTTTGAACACACAAAAAGTCAGGAGTTCAAATAAGGTTTAAAAAAATGAAATGCCTTTGTAACAGACGAGTTTCCGGATGAAATCCTGATACTTTGAAAGAGATTGTCCGTTTTGTACACGAAGTGCATCCAGTTTTTGCCGTAACCCTCTCAAATTTCTTGCACATGCTATGTGGATGAAATGATGATATCATGCCAACTTTCAACCTTTTCAGAGTTCATTTGAAATGCTTTTCAGTTTTAGGGTCTTATAGCTCAAAATAATTAGTAAATGCATGAAAAATAACAAATGAAGTCCGAAAGGATTGCCAAATGATGATGTGGCTTTGAATGGTGCATTTTGAACACACAAAAATTCAGGAGTTCAAATAAGTTTTAAAAAATGAAATCCTTTTGTAACAGACGAGTTTCCGGATGAAATCCTGATACTTTGAAAGAGATTGTCCGTTTTGTACACGAAGTGCATCCAGTTTTTGCCGTAACCCTCTCAACTTTCTTGCACATGCTATGTGGATGAAATAATGATATCATGCCAACTTTCAACCTTTTCAGAGTTCATTTGAAATGCTTTTCAATTTTAGGGTCTTATAGCTCAAAATAATTAGTAAATGCATGAAAAATAACAAATGAAGTCAGAAAGGATTGAAAAATG